>NC_056749.1:142148130-142189599 GCF_019279795.1 Protopterus annectens | reverse complement strand
CCCTAAAAAAACTCATTTGACTGAAAAACAGCACTGGCAGGTATATGCCCATTTCCCCACTGCAGCCCGACCCTGGAGTGAGAATATTAAGTTGGGGGGGGTGTGGGGGGCATACATTTTGCAACAACTTTGTACTGATGTTATATGTTTTAATGTAATTTTAATGGATACCCATGTATATAATAGTACATAAACTGCAATTATGTGGGGGGCTGTGCCCCCCACACCCCCCAACTTAATATTCTCACTCCCAGGTTGCGCTACAGTGGGGAAATGGGCATATACCTGCCAGTGCTGTTTTTTGGTCAAATGAGTTTTTGGTCATATGGGCTTTCGGTAAAATGAACTTTCGGTATTATGGTCTCAGTCAAATGGGCTTCGGTCAAATGAACTTTCGGTCATATGTAGTGAACCCATATATATATATATATATATATATATATATATATATATATATATATATATGCCTGTGTGATTATGTATATGTTTAAAAGATTGGGATTGTAGTCTGATACATGTTATATATATATTTTTCCCTTTTCTTTTTACTAGCATAGTTTGTACTGGGATTTAAAACTGGAAATAAGTTAAGGAATACCATAATAAAAGACTTTTACCTTATAAGCTGACAGTTGTACAGTGTCCTGAATTGGTTGCTTGTCAAATGACATCAAATTAGATAATATAAACAAAATAATATAAAATAAAGCTTTACTTATCTTTCATTTTTTTTAGTATATTTGTCCTTTGTTGTCCAGTTGTTGTAAGATGCATGTCTCTTTAAACTTGTGCTTGCCCAGTCCATATCTTCTATCTTGTCAAGTATTTTATTTTTCGGATCTATATCAGAAGACTGAATGGAAAAAATATCGAACGGCAAAACAGCAAAAAGACCAGACCTCAAAGTGCTGTTTGCCAGATCGCGGTACAGTGAAGATTGGAATATTTGCCCTTTCCTCACTGTAGTGCGATCTCAGAGTTGTATATATATTTAGCAGGGGGTGAGGGGCACAGCTCCCCACAATAGCAAATTCGAGGTTCGGTCTTTTTGCTGTTTTTCCATTCAATATTTTTTCCATTCGGTCTTCTGTTATAGAACCAATTTTTCTTAAGTGTATTCCACGGGTTCTTCTAGGGTCTTGAAAATTTTCTGACCATCTGGAAAGGAGATCCTTAGTTTAGCAGGAAAAACAAGTTGAGCTTTTATGTCTACTTTCTTCAGGCTTTCGATGAAAGGTACAGCTTCTTTTCTTTTAGTCATGATTAATGAAGTGTAGTCATTTTCAAATCTTATGACATTATCTTTTAGCTTAATTGGTGTGTTAGCCCAGGCTAAGTCCTTGTCTTGACTGGGCAAAAGTTTAACAATAACGGATCTAGACAGAGGAGGGATCTTCTTTAAGGAAGATGGAGAGGGACCTGTGAGCTCTTTCAATGCCAAATGAAAGAGCATCTGGCATGTTGAGAGCTTTAGACAACCAGGTGTTTACAAAATTATCAAATTGTCACCCTCTTCTTTCTCTGGGATTCCATAGATCCTGATATTATTTCTACGAGACCTGCTTTCTAAATCTTCCATCTTCCCTAGTAAAGTGTTTTGCTTTAGTAAAAATTCAGTATGGCTTTCAGTTTCTGTCAGTCTTCCATCTAAATCTGTCACTGCATCTTCAATTGAAGAAATCCTTCATTAAGAAAGTCCATTTGTTTTTTTTTTTTTTTTTTTTTTTTGCAGTCTTCTTTTATATAATCCATTTTTGTTTCCAGATTGTCTAGTTTAATAGAGAGTTCTTGAATACTCCCAGTAATAGATTGAGGTTCCTTTTCTATGGAATTTTCTTACGAGTTCAATTTTGAGTCACTCATGATAGGTGAGCAGTCAAAAAGTACTCCGACAGGAAAAAATTAAAATGCTACTTTCAAATTTAATTTTTTCTTTCAGAAAGGTAGCTATACTGGTTTAAGTAAATAATTCTATTAAAAATCAATATTCTATTAAGTAAAAATAATAAAATCTTTGTCAGAAAAACAAGAAGCAGAGCAAAATCTCTGAGCTGCTAGTTAGCCACCATCTTGGCCAAGCCCCATGGTTCACCTGTTTTGATATATTCAGACAAACATGGGTTACACTCAGTAAGCAAATAAAGATTATCCATACTGTCATACTTTTACAATAAAGAGAGCAAATATGCATCAATTTACCAAGTGGAAATGACGACATAATGGGGGACATGGATGACAACCAGACAAAAAAAGGAAACAGATTGCATTTAATTCTTTTTTATATATACTGTATTTATAACTAGAGATGCTGGTTTGCTTATAATAGTTAAATCTAAAATAAGTAATACTTTCATGATGCAAATGGTAACAACTCTAAGTCAAATGTATCACATCAGAATGGTGCATAAATGTCACAGAATTGTCATACCTCAGCTTTGCAAACCAGTAGTAAATCGCCTGTGTAACATATATATCTCAGCATTAGACTAAAAATATTAACTGTTACACACAGACAAGTTGGCACAAACAGAAGGAAAAATATGCCACCAAAACAGTTCCTTTACCTTGATAATAAGGTATTTCCATCAAACATAAACTACTGAAGGGAAACCAGGTCAATTCCGAAATAAATTACTAATCAGGATTCAAACAGTAACAGCAGGACTATGAATATGTTATATATAAGACGCTTTTAACATCAATTGTGTCCATCTTCAAAAAAAAGAGATACAATGTTCTTTCCAATCAAATGTATCTAACATATCTAAAAGATCTCAGGAATCTACTTTACTGCATGAAAATCATACTACTTAGGATCCCCTCCTCGCCAAACAGCTATATTACTCCCTTATAGATGGATAGCCAACAGGACTTTGGATAGTCCTGTATAATTTACGCAACAAAGAGAAGAGTAAGGATTATGAACACTTGTTGATTAAGTTACTGACATGCATCACTGGTGAAAGGTTTTAAATACAACCTTCTATCTAACAAAACTCTAAAATTTCTTTTAGCTCAAAATTTTTCTACTTATCAGATAAGACTGTAGGTCTCAGAGTCAAACAAATTGGTAATGCCTAGAGCCAAATAACATTTTTATATTTAAAACCACAATGTTGCCTTCTTGTCAGAGGTGTTTATAATAAGATGATTGTTATTTTACAATTTTTTTTACGCTTGCACTCATTCGTAGTCAATTTATGACATATACTAGCTCTGTCTCTGAAATACACTTCTACTTTATAGATTCATAGGTGTGTACTAGACTAACGGCCCGGGAGCCTATATAAGCCTAACCCAAGAAGATTCCCTGGCATCATGCTGCCCAAAGTTAGTTCCCAGTGCCCCTGTCAAGCAAGGCCACTGAAGTGATCCCCAGGGTGAACTTCCTATTGTCTACCCACTTGTCAATATTTCTCATAAAGAGGGCCAGTGAAGTGCTCTGCTTGATGTGAATGGGAAGTTTGTTGTAGAGTATGGGAAGTCTCTGGGTTAGGAACCTGTCCCTCCAGCATGTTCCGTTTATTGTGGTAATGAGGTTAAGGTCCCTGGAGTGTGTGGCATGGAGGGATTGTGATTTCTTTATGTGTAGCATATCTAGCAGCTCTGGTTCAGACATGGCTTTGTAGGTCAAGCAGAGATCGCCTCTAAGTAGGCGATAACAGACAGAGTATAGCTGGGGTTTTTTGAGTCTGTCCATAAGGCCTAAGTTCCTCTTAGTGAGACATTTTTGTGGCCTTTCCAGTTGTTGTAGGTGTCTAGTGAGGTACATACCAAATGGGATGTTGTATTCTATAATAGGTCTAATGAGGGACAAGTAGAGATGGATTATGGCCTCTTTCCTCCTAGATGAGAAACCTTTTGTAATGAGATGTGCCACATAGAAGGACTTTCTGACTACAGTGGCAATATGGTTATCAAAGGTGAGGTTGCTGTCGACCTGTGTCCCCAGGTCTCTTATCACACCTTCAGTGTTTAGTGGACTACAGCCTATGTGGTAGTTATTGGGCACTGAATTTATCCCCAAGGGAATGACAAGGCACTTTTTGGCATTGAGCTTAAGACCATGGGCTCTGGCACCAATCACTGGTGTCAGTGAGACCTTTTTGTAGAATGTCTACATCAGTTGGAGAATTAATAATGGCTCCCAGTTTGCAATCATCTGCAAACTTGGTCAGCCAGAGTTCCTTTGTGTTGGCTTGAACTTCAGAGAAGTAGATGCCAAACAGGAGAGGACCTAGGACTGATCCCTGTGGGACACCACTTGTAACTGGTCTGTAGTCAGATTTGGAGTCTGCTACTTTCACAATGTGGGTTCTATCAGTGAGCCAGTTGGCAACCCATCTTATTACATAGGGGTTTATGCCTAGGTTAGTGAGTCAATCTATGCTTCCTGAGTGAGGGATGGTGTCGAAGGCCTTGGCAAGATCTAGGTAGGCTGTGTGAACTACCTTGCCCTCATCCACAACTCTGGTGACAGACTCAAAGAACTATCAGGCTGAGCAGGCATGATCTACCTTTCACAAACCCATACTGCATGGGGTCTAGAGTTTGGAGATTCCCAATGTCCTTATTTATAAGGTCCATGATGATGCTCTCCATAGCCTTACATATCAGACTCATCAGGCTAATGGGGCAGTACTTCCCATGGTCAATAGTTGCTCCCCCTTTGTGGAGTGGGATGACCATAGCAATGCGCTATTTGGTAGGAACAAAGTCTGAAATGAGGCTGTGATTGAACAGGGTACTCAGGTGTGGTAGCAGTTCACTTTGTAATTCATGTAGAACAGAGCTAAGGATATCATCAGACCCCACGGAAGCTGTATTCTTGGCTTTGGACAGTGCAGTTTTTACCTGTGTAGCCATGATAACAGGGACTTGGCATTTCTCAGGTATTGTGATAGGCCCTTTAGGGGGGTGAAAAGGGGGTAAGGTTCGCACTGAACATGTCAGCCAATATGTTTGTAATATCAGTTGGTTCTGTATATGTATTGCCATTGTGCTGTAACTCAGAGCAGATCTGAGTATTGCCATGTAGATTCTTGACATAACTATAGAATGCCTTGTGGTTAATGTAATGTGTACAGAGTAATGTGTATAGCATGTCGTGTAAATGCATACTGCTGTAGTATCATAATGTAGTTCGGTAGGGGTTTGAATCCTGCATTTGCCAACTGTGTGTGTGTGTGTGTGTGTGTGTGTGTGTGTGTGTGTGTCTCCCTGGGGAGGAGCAACCTTTGGGTGGGAGGATGGCATAATAGTTAAGGTGTTTACCTTACGAACACAAGGTGCAGGGTTTTTATTCTCACATGGGGTAACTGGCTAGGCTTGAAATGGCCCACAAGGGTAGTTAGCCTAGTACTAATCTATGAACCCATCTATGAACCTATGGTTGTCTTTAGAATCTGCAGCAGTTTTGTTTTCATAGCTAGCTTTGGAGGATTTGATGATGGAGCTCAGTTTTTTGCTGAGGCTAACAAAGGAGTTTTTCCAGTCTTGGGACTTCACCCTTTTCTGCAACAGTTTTTTTCCTTCTGTTGTAGAGTTTGTTTATATGTAGTTTCTTGACTTATTCCCCTTTAAAGATGCAAAACCAGGGGACCCATAGTTTGAGTATGTTCTTAATAAGATATATTTCTTGCATTTTACTTTTATTGTTATTAAACTTTTAATCAATGCTGTACTTTTTGACAATGTTTTCCTTCAGAACAGCCTGCTCAGCCCAAGAGTTCTGTACCATTTTTTTGACTGATATTACAGCATTCCCCATTCTTAAAGACTTCTACCCCTAGGACCTCCCATATTTCAATGATAAATGGTCTGCTGCTTTTTAAGTAATTTATACAGTTATAAAATAAAAAGACAAGGGATAGGTTCATGAAACATTTGTTATCAATGCAGTTCAGTACTTCACTGTAATACTGTTTTGTATATTACACTTGGGGGGGGGGGGTCACTCGCACAAAGTTAGTCATTGTGATTTCCACTCAAGCTGTTGTGCAAACAGTAATACTATGCATGCACTCATGCTGCAAAATAGAGAAAATAAAACTATTTAATTCGATGGTATGATATCACAGGTATGGACATATTAGCAAACTATATTAATATGCTACATCTCCGCTCACTGCAGATATGCATTTGCATACAAGAGGCACATACCCTACAAATCACATTTAATGGGTATGTTCAATTTCTCTCGAGCAATAAAAATTCACCCTACAAAATACTAACCAAACAGCTGCATCTTCACTGTAGCTACGCTCAGACTATGGGGTGTTGATAATGCCAGTAGTAGGCAACAGCATATACAGTGTTGATTATATTAGTCCCAGGTCTCTGGTAATATTATAAATGACATCTAAACAGGTAGGTTTGGGATAGTGCAGCTCTTTATTTAAATATTTCACACTTTTCCCCGAGCTCGCCACTGTGACACTTCCGCAGCACAATTCTTTTCAACCCAAATCAGAAAAATGCTAATATCACTCTGGGTTTACAGTAAACCAATCCACTTTACCTTCTCTACATTTCCTAACACCTCCCACTAACTAAGGAATATGTGATCCTTCATACTCAGCAAGTACTGACTGGATAATAACTTACAGTTTTTGACCTATAAAGAATGAAATCATTCTCAAGCACAAATGGTACTTTAAAATGATTTTACTGAAAATATATGTTATGTTTTGTACAAGCCCATTGAAACACCTACTGATGAATTATGCACTTATGCCTCATTTACTGTTTATTTTTGATTTTTTTTTGGTTTCTTTAAAGTAGGATATCTTTTTATCCAGTATTTAAACACTTTTATAAATATACAGCCTTCATTCAAGAATTTGCAAAGACCAAATGTAACTGTGTTTACAATATACTTTCAAAAAATAAGTTATGTTCTCACCACAACATTCCATCTGTGTTGTCGATATTCATTTATTCCTGACAGTTGGGTTTTGGTTCCTTCCTCGGAACCAACTTGAACGTAATAAGCTTGTGCCAGCCAGAAACTCTCGCGCTAAGGCTACCCATTGTGCTTCTCTTCCCTTCCCTCCAGATCGAGTTTGCCCATAGAAAAAAAAAAGCAGAAGTTTGTTCTGAGCAACTGCCCTACTACCGTACCAGGACTAGTTCTGAACCTCCAGGAGTCTTTGCGGGGGGTAGGACGGTGGGATGCCAAGAATGCATGAAGGTCGACAGCACAGATGGAACGTTACAGTAAGAACTTAACTTCTTTATGTGATGTTGTCAATCTTCATTCATTCATGACAGTTGGGACAGAGTCCCTAGCTACTTTATGTCCCAGGAGGCCCTATGGAAGGATAGCCCTGAGCATCATAGAGCCAAAGGATGCTCTTCACCTGGAGACCATATCCAATTTGTAATGAGTGATAAAGTTATGAGGGGTAGCCAAGTAGCTGCTGCGCAAATGTCATCCACAGAGGCTCCAGAATGAAAGGCCACTGAAGTGGAAACTGATCTGGTAGAATGAGCCTTGACTTTAATTGACAGACTAATTTTATTTTGATGATAAACAAGGGTGATGCAATCTCTCAACCATTTCGACAAGGTGACTTTGGAAACTGGTTTGCCCAGTTAAGTATCTAAAAAAGACAAACTGTCAGTCCTGTTTTCTGAATGATTTTGTTGTAAGTAAAAACTTAATTGTCTATGTACATCCAACAAATGCAAACAATATTCTCCTTTGTTTGAAAAATTTGGAAAGAAACTGGCAGTTCAATGGATTGGTTAATATTTGAGTCTGAGACAACTTTGGGTGGAAAGGAGGGGTTTGTCCTAAGGGATACTCTCTCTTTATGAAAAATGATGCATGGGCACTTTACACACAAAGCCTGCAATTCTGATATTCTCCTAGCTGAAGTGGTGGCTACCAGGAATAAGGTTTTCCAAGATAAAAAATTGATATCACAGCTGGCTCAAAGGGCTGACGGATCAAAGTTTGTAAGACTAATGTCAAATTCCATGGTTCAATGGGCTCTTTAAAAGGTGGTTTCAAATGCATAACTTTTTCAGAGGTGATGAGATATCAAGAAAAAATCATCAAAACCATTATGGAAATTTGAAATGGCCACTAAAATGGACTCAGACAGTAGAAGATGAGGCTCCTGGTTGGAGTAATGTTGATAAATATTCTAACACTTTATTAATCAAGGCTGAAAAGGGGTCAACCCCTTTTCCTTGACACCAGATCATAAATCTGTTCCATCTACTAAGAAAGAGTTTCCTGGTGGATGGTTTATGGGAAGCCAGAAGTATCTTTTGTACTGGGGAAGACAGATTATTCTGCCTGGCAATTATTGCAAGTGGAGGTACCAAGCGGTCAGCTTGAGACTCAGTAGGTTGGAATGGACCAGCCCCTGCGGATGAGACAGCAGTCTCAGAGTTGGGTCCAGAGTCCACAGAAAGTGAACTAGGTGAGGCCAAAGAAAGGTGAACCAGACTTGACGGGGTCAGTAGAGTCCAATGAGGATCACTTTGCTTCTTAAATGTTGTGCTTTCTTCAAAAACTGAGGTACTAGGGGAAGTGGAGGAAAGGCATAAAGCAGTCCCAGGGCCAATTGTGCAGAACAGCATCTCTCAGGGACTCCCCCTGATGGGGGGATTAGGGTGAAGTAGTTGCTGCATTTGTGGTTTATGGGAGATGCAAACAGATTGCAGCAAGGTTGAATCCAATGGCGAAAGATCTCAATCACTATTATAGGATTGAGAGACCACTCGTGAGGCAGGAGAATGCATCTGCTCAGTTTGTCCGCAAACATGCTGGAATTCCCTGGAATGTGCATTGCTATCAGAAAGGAGGCGATCACCCATTACCCTTCCTGACATAATGGATAGGATCTGCTTCCTCCCTGTTTGTTGATGTACCAGACAAATGACATTTTGTCTGAGTGGATAGCAACTGTCCCCAACATAAAGGCTGAATTGAATGCTTGCAATACTAAAAGCATCACTATCAGTTCTAGGACGTCGATATAGCATTTGGCTTCAAAGGGAGACCAAGTGTCTTGGACTGTCTTTCCCTGAAAATACCCCCCACCCCCACCCCATCAGGGATGCATTGTGGTCACCACGGCCTTGGGCTGAGGGTGAGAAAAAGGGTGATTTCCTAACTCCTATTCTGGCTTTATCCAACAATTCAGGTCCTGCTTGCGTCAATTTGTTATGCGGTGGTGTATAAACAGAGAACATTGTGATGCTACGAGCCACTGAAGCAGCCTCTTGTGGAACCTCACCATGGGAACTATGGTGATTGTTGCTGCCACTAACTCTAGTAGTTGTAAGACTAAACAAGCTGGGACTATGTCTTGAGAGAGTATCACTTGGAGCTGTGACCTTAACCTTTGTAGTTTGTGAAGATGTACAGCAACCACACAGTATCTTGTGTCGAATGTCGCTGCGATGAACTCTCTGCTTTGAGTGGGTGACAGTTTTGACTTTACTTTATTTATTGAAATGCCTAAGAACTCTGCCAGTTCTAGAATTTAGTGTAAGGCATGGAGCAGTAGATGACTAGTGGGGGCAATAAGGAGACAATTGTCTAAATATGCAAACACCCGGAATCCTTGCAGCCTCAGATGAGCTGTTACCACTGCCATACATTTGGTGAACACCCTTGTGGCTGTGGTGAGACCAAAGGGCACTGCAAGAAATTGGTAATGATTGGCTCCCAGCCAGAAGTGGAGGTATCTTCTGGAGCACTTGTCCATTTTTATGTAGTAATAAACATCCTGAAGGTCTATCGAGCACGTCCAATCGTCCTTCTCCAGAAACAGAAGCAGAGACTGAACAGTGACCATCTGGAATTTTGTCTGTCTGTCAAATTTGTTCAAGATACTGAGGTCTAGAATCAACCTCTAGTCCCCTGTCTTTTTTGGCACTTAAAAGAATCTCGAGTAAAATCCAGATCCTACTTGGTCTGGTGGGACTGTTTGAACACCTTTTGAATTTCTTGAGCTGCTGCATCCCACTGACTGGGTAGAACATCGGGAATTTGCCTTTCCAGCCTTGGATAACGACTGAAGGGGACATGGTAACCTCTGGTAATTATGGTCTGCACCCAGGAATCTGATATTGAATGCCAGGCTAAGTGGTGCAGAAAGAATCCTCCCCTGACTGCCTCCAGAGGTAAGCAATTGGGCTGCTCCTTAGGAGCGCTGACAGGATTGCTCAGAGAAAGAATCTCTGGAGCCCTGGTTACGTGGATCCCTCTGCCATGGGAGGGGTGTCATCCTGCTGAGTCCCCCCCCCCCCTGCCCCGGGGAGAACTTTCACCACGTGTCCCAAAAAGGCCTTTGGGACTTCCTGAACCACATCTTTCCACTTCTCTGATTCTTGGAATAGGTTCATTGAGGAGTGGAAAAATGTATGCCCACAGCAGAAAGGGTCTTTCCGTCCTTCTCACACCTGGCTAATGTGTCTAACTTTTGGGACAAAGAGTGAGGAAAGTATCAACGGGAGCATTGATTGACAAAGGAAGACTTGAAGATGTCTGCAAAGTCACACATGCACATCCAGGCATGACATCTCATGACAATGCCTGCACCCACTGCTCTGGCTACCCCTTCGGTTGTATATGCAATCAACTGCATGGATGAGTTAGTGATGGATTCTAGGGTCGCAAGCTGGGAGGAAACCTTATCACGTACCTCGTCAGATACTGCTCCTGCTAGGGTTACTGACAGCTCAGTGATCAGGTCCCTTTGAAGATGGGTGAAATATGCCAAATAATTCAATGACAAGATGGCAAAGGTCGCTGAAACAAAAACCCATTTCCCTAACCCGTCCAATGTCCGAGACTCACAGTTTGTAGGATGGACAATTGGACTTTCCTCTGTGAGTTCCTTCTTTGTGGTCACCAGCATCATAGCATCTAGCATTAAACCCTTGGACCAGTAGGGTTGCTCCTCTGGGGGGGGGGGGGGATTTTGTCAGGTCTCTGGGGAACTGTCTCAATAGTGTCACGGGTCTTTCAAGCATGCAGCACAACGAGCTTGACTAAATCATCTGCAGGCGGGCTCACCCAGGAAGTCTGTCAGGCATGGAAAGCCTGCAAGAAGACATATTCCTAGGAGGAAGGGTTGATGGACTTCGTCACCCCTCTCCAAAGGAGACATCTTCAGGGTGAGACCATGGGGACCCTTCCCTTTCATCATAATCTGTATCCTCAAGGAGAGATTCTTCCCAAGAATCAGCATGCTTCCTCTTGCACGATCTCTTACAGAGTATCTCATCAGGGGGGAGGTCTGAGGACTCTGAAGAGAGAGTACCCAGCAGTAGGGTGTCTTGCTGCTCCCATGCCCACTGCCCCAATGTATTAGACTGAGACAGCTGCAAGCCAGAGGACACACAGATATGACATATTCAACATAGAGGGTGCTGTGAGCCTGCTGAGGCAGTCTCTCCATGACTTATAAAGCAGGCCCACCTGAAGGGGGATGGGAGCCTGGAATCGAGAAAGACAACCTCGGAACTGGGGTCATACCCCACGCCAATGAGCCCGCCCCAGAGAAGGAGCCACGAGAGGATTCAACTTTTAAAGCAACCGGAACCGTAGACGGTGCCTTGGAAAACATTGGTGCCATACTAGGGATTTTGGAGCCAGCAGCCAAGTCATGGTCCTGTGGGTGGGTTGGCTCCAACTGAGTTGAGGTCCACAGAGTGGGATCCAGAACCAAGGTGAGATCCACCATCGGTATCGAAGAAGTTGGCACTGGAGAGGAGTGGGCGTCAAGGGCTCCAATTCCTGTGGGGAGGTTGAAGGAGGAAGATAAGTTGGAGTCTGTGGAGAAAAAACCTTGGCTCCAGATGGGAGGGAGATCCTAGATGGGGTTGGAATACATCTGGCCGCCAAGAGCTGATCCACCAATCTAACCACATCAAGCTCTGAAAGGCTCCTGGTGGAATGAACAGATATCCCTGAGGGAGATTCTAGATGATCAATAAAGGGACTGAGCTGCTGACCAACAAAGGGGTCAACAGATGGGGAATATCAAGTCCTGCCTAGGGATTCAACCTTTGGCACCATGGTCAGTTGACCAAAAGCTTGTGTTGGGGAGGGATAACAACTGATCAAATCAGAAAAGTGACCAGTTTTACAGGGGGAAACTATTGCTGGTGCCGAGAGGCTCTTAAGTACCATGGAAGGGGATGGTACTATGGTATGTTTAGTCGGTTTCATGTGAATAGATGGCACTGTGGAAGTGGTCCATTCACTCTGGTGCCAAGACGGTTGTCGGTGCTAATTTCAGTTGTTTAGACTTTGGTTCCATGGAGACATGGCCTTTGGATAATTTTGGTTCTTGAGACTGAGGAGACACTGGAACTGATTGGCTCCTCTGTTTTGCTTCTTTTTTTAGGAGGCTTTGACACTTCTACCTCAGACAAAGCCTCTGAAAAGGGGGTTTTTAACAACCCCTTTAGGATAAACTTGTTTTGACGCTCTGCAAGGATCCAGGCACTAAAACCCTTGCAGAGTTCACATGGAGGCTGAATTTCTAAGTGTGATACCCCCAAACAATAAACACAAGAAAGATGCCCATAGGAGTTGGGCATCTTTCTGTCACATTGCTTAAATCCAGTTGTACCTTTCTGTTTTTCAGCCATCATTAGGTAGATTACAAAAAGTAATGAACAGCCATTCACGGGATCACACACACGACAGTGAAAATCAGAGGAAATTAAAGATTTTTTTTTTAAGTGTATCAACAGTAGTAGCAAGAGAAATACCCAGATTGGTAAAGGAGAAGAAAAAAGAAACTTAAGAAAAAGGGGGAACCAACAATGGTATTTAAGTGTTACCAGAGGGAAGGGAGTGGCCTATATCAACTATGCTAATGAAGAAATACCAAACAGGTAAAGAAAAACTGGTAAAACAGCACTAATTTGGTAATATAGTATAAACAACCAAAAAATATTAAAGAGGGGAGCTATAACAAAGAAATATATTAAGAAATATATAGTAAAAATAGCACTTAGCTTGAGAGAATGGTCTGATGCATCTTGAAAACTCTACTCGGCAAACAAGATGGGAAGGGAAGAGAGGCACTATGGGTAGCCTTTGCTCAAGAGTTTCTGACTGGCGCGAACGTGTTACAATGGCCGAGTCGGGTCCGAGGATGGAACTGAGACCCAACTGTCATGAATAAATGAAGATTGACAACATCAGATAATACATTAATCACATCAATGGATTTATACCTCATAATGTCAAAATTATTGCTTTCCACTTTATCACGCCATTTCACCATTACCATAAACAAATAAAAAACAAATGTACTACTTATTTTTAATTTATTCTAGAAACTCTATTTCAAATATAGGAACTGATTTTTCTCTTCCAATATCCAACACAGTGTGAAAAAGTTCTAAGCTAGACCATAGGACAAAGCATTACTTTCTAGCTTTACTGGTAGCTCAGGATCAAAGTCAACAGACTCACCTGATCAGAAGTGACAAGTTCCTTTAATCTGCAGAAAGAACTTTATAATAATCCACATCCATGCCCCACCATTTGCAGCACCTCCACTTCTACATCCTGCCCTTCACAGTGCTGCACATCCATACCCTGCCCTTTGCATGCATGTCCATGCTACACCTTTTGTAGCTCTCTCTTTCCATGCCTCACCCTTCAAAGCATTCTATACTCATGCCCCACACTTTGCAGCACTTCACGTGCATGCCCTGTCCTTTGCAGCATGCCACTTCCTAGCTCCACCCTTCACAGTGCCTCCACTGCCATACCCTGCCCTTCGTGGTGCCTCCAGTTCCATTCCCCACCCTTCACAGTCCCTCCATTTCCAAGCCCCGCCTTCACAGCACCTCCACTTTTGCATCCTGCCCTTAGCAGAACCTCCAGTTCCACAACCCACTCTTTACAGTGCTCCGCTTCCACACTCCATTGTTTGCAGCACTACACTTTCATGCCCCACTCTTTGCAGCACCTCCACTTCCATGCCCCACTCTTTGCAGTGCCTCCACAATACTCCAGTTCTGTGTGTTGTACGTCATAGTACCTCACTTCCACGCTCTGTCCAGCATGGTACTCTATGTCTGTGGTCTGTCTTCATAGCATTCTTTCCACTTCTTCTCTATATCTTTCAGAGTAATCTGTCTGGTTATTGTTTGCCTTGATAAATAGTCATTCAGTCAATACACATTCACTAAATCAGTTAAGATAATTTATTATATCCTGAGCCCCAAGCAAATGGGTTTCTTTGCATCAGTCTTCAATGGACCTCAAGAATATTCAGTCCTTATTGGACCTGTCAGTTGGTACAGAGGGTTAAGACTGCAAGCTGTAGTTCCTCTGGTACAGGGTTTGATTCCCTCTGCTCTCATTTGCCTATTGTGTGACTTTAAGCAATTCACTTAGACATTTCTCTTAGGTTACCCTTGAAAATTTTGAAACTAGGGTGTTTAGAAAAACAACATTTTGTAATTCCTACCTACACTACGACAGTTCTCATCCCCCTCACTGCAAGAAAAATATAGTCAAGGGACAACTTGTGAGGGGGTCAAGGATGACAAGCAGAGATTCAGATTTCAAACAAGAATGTGATAAACTGGAAACAATGTTTCCAGAAAGAGGTTATCCTTCTATATTTATTCAAGATATTAGGAAGGAGGTAGAAATAGGTAGGAAAGACAGATTTCAACCTATAAAGGGAGTCATGGAAAGTAATTCCAAGGAAGAGAACAAGAATGGACCCAATAAGAATGAAGAAATATCACAAAAAAGACTAATTATAGAATTTAACTCTACTAATAAAAATATGAAAGATATTATACGTAAGGAATGGGATAAATTCCTTCTGTTTACGGACATGGAGGAGATAAAATGTATGGTACCACAAGTTATTTATAGAAACCCACCATGTATACGTAATATGATGGAAAGAAATGTTCTAGAGAAGAGAGGGACCAGTTTGAAAAAGAAGGGCACCTTTAAATGTGGACGATGCCAACAATGTCCACATATTATGAACAAGGGAGAGGTATACATTGTAAGTAGGAAAATGAAAATAAGAAGTGAGGAGTACTACAATTGTGACACACAAGGAGTTGTATACCTGGTAATTTGCCAGAAATGCTGTGCATTTTATGTTGGCAAAACCGAAAGGTCCCTGAAAAAACGAATCTATGAGCACATGTATGATATTAGTAGAGCAAAAGAGGCAAATGCATTATATAAACATTTGAAAGATTGTAAAGAAGCTAAATATTTATGGATAGTATTAGAGCAAGTTAAGCGTGATATTAGAGGTGGTCCATGGGAAGACATTTTAGAAAATAAGGAATTATGGTGGCAGGTTAGAATGGATGCAAGTAGGAAGCCTGGCCTGAACGAAATGGTTTCTATTAGACCATTATTAAAAATAAGAGCTAATAAAATATGAAAATTCAGGAGGAATGACGTATCATTGTCTCACTGAGTAGTGGTCTAAAATATGTGCATTATGCATATCAATTATTTTAACAATGTACATTTTTATCTGTAAATGTTTGTGTTATTTAATTTATTTATTTATTTATTTATTTATTGCAGTTGGTTTACCAGGATAGTCCATTGGGCCATAAAGAACCCGTTTTCAATGGAGTCCTGGGGAGAAAAGCTCCAAAACAGGCAAAAATATACACGAAACAGTAGCAATATAGGTACAGCAGGTAGTAATGATAGTTATACAAATGAGAAAGGCAAATATTTAAAATAAAATAGTCCAAATACAACAATTAATACAGATTGATAAGGATATACAACAATACTACAGCAAATAAAGCAATTACACAATTCGAGAGGAATCATTCACACTGTGGAAAGGCACAACGTCATACTAAAGGATGTTGCATAGTTCGGAAGGTAAACTAAAAGCTTGTCTAGTCCAGTCTATACAATTATATAGAAAGAGTAGAGTAGAAGCAGGAAGAAGCAGGAGGTGAGAAGACAGAGTTAGTTATGTAGGGTGGGAGCAAGAGCATTCCCACTGTGATGTTAGATGTGAGTGAAGAGATTTGAAGATAGAGTGGTTAATGGTGGTGCGAATGGATGGTGGTAGGGAGTTCCAGTGTCGAGCTAGGCTGAAGGATAGAAGGTTTTTGCCTGGGGGATGTGTAGGTTTATGCACTTCTAGTAGGTTTTGATTGTTTGACCTTAATACTCTATTGGGTTGGTGCATTTTAAAGGCTGATGAAAGGGATGGACAGAGGGAGGGGTTGAGAATAAGCTTATGGGCTAGAGTTAGTTGGGTGTAGGTTAGTTGATTTGGAAGTTCTAGCCATTGAAGTTTCTGGAGGGAGGAACAATGATGGGTGGAGGACTTATGGCTAGTAGTAATTTTGCGATTTTGTTATAGCAGCAGGAAAGCTGTTTTTAAAGAGGACTGAAGATTAGTTAGAGTGGTGCCGTAGAGAAGGGAGGGATAAGGAGGAAGTAGAGAGTGATTTTAGTGGCAGGAGTGAGGTAGGGATTCTGTCTGTAAAGCATGCCTAGTTTTTGATGGGTTTTGATATTTAGTTGTAGGTGGAGTTAAATTTTAGTTGGTTGTCAATTTGGACCCCAAGTAACTTAGTCTGTGACACTATTTCTAGAGGTGAGTTGTTTTGACTAGTGATTGAGAATGTATTCATATCAAAAGGAGTAACTTTAGAAGGAGTAAATATCATTAGTTTGGTCTTGGAAACATTAAGAGCTAGATGGTTACTTAGCATCCATTGCTCAGTGGTAGAGAAGGCATCTTGAGTTAGTTTTGAAGTTTAGCAATAGAAGTGGCAGAACAGATGATTGTTGAATCATCTGCATATTGATGATGTTTGAGAGTGGGATAGATTTGTGGAAATTGTTTATAAATATATTAAAGAGAAGGGACCCAGTATGGAGCCTTGTGGAACTCCTGTAGGAGTCCTAAGAAATGAAGAGGTGGCTTTCTTCCATTTTACTGCTTGGTTTCTGTTAGATAGGTAGCTAGAGAACCAGTTCAAGGAGGAGGGAGATAGATTAAGTTCAGAGAGCTTAGCTAAAAGCAGGCTATGTGATATAGTATCAAAGGCTTTAGAGAGGTCAAGAAGTAGGGTAGAAACAAATTGGCCAGAATCTCGAGCTTTATTTACAATTTCAAGGAAGGAGAGGAGGGCTGTCATGGTGCTATGGTTTGGTCTGAATCCATGTTGTGTGGGAGTTATAAGGTGATTATCTAGGAGATATGGAAGGAGTTGAAGTTGGACACATTTTTCTAGGATCTTAGAGATAGGGGCGGAAATTTGTTATATTGTTATTGTTACCACCTTTGTGTAGAGGTATGATAAAGGCCTGTTTCCAGATTTGAGGTACTGTAGATTCTTGTATGGAACGGTTTATTAAAATGCTAATGGGGTAGGCAAGAGATTCTGCAGCTATACTAAGAAAGTAAGAAGGGATATTATCAGGAGCGTTGGTGCATGGCTTCAATTTCTGAAGGAGTTTCTTTATAGTAGATGTAGGTATGGGTTTTAATGAGAATAGGGGGGAGTCAGGAGAGGGGAATTAGGGGTGGTAGAGATGAGGAAGAAGTTTGTGTAGAGGAGGAGGTAGAGGATTTAGTAGATGGGGAATGGGGTAGTAGTAGTCAGAGATAGAGTGTGAGTGGGGTGGGAGAGGGAGTATTGGCAGTGTGGTGGTGTTGGAGAATGAAGAAGTCAATTTGGAAATAGAGTCAATAAAAAGGAGTTAAATTGAGTGGCCAAAACTAATTCAGGAGCATTTGAGTCTGGGAGGGAGTATCTGGTTTACTAGGGTGTAGGAGACTAGAGATGCCTTTCCAGAATTTCTGAGGGTTGTTTTTATTATGGTTTTGGAGTGTAGAGAAGTAGTTTTGTCGATCTGAAGTGATGAGTTTTTTTACTTTATTTCGAAGCATTTTATAGTCATTGAGGAGCAGTGGTGTCTTGTTTTTCTGGTAGCGTGCCCAGACTTTATCTCTATGTCTCATGATAGCAAGAGTATTTTTGGAAAGCCAGGGTGCTGATTTCATTTTTATTCTCTTTGTCCTTAAGGGAGCCTGGGAGTCTAATAATTTTAAAAATTTTGAGTTAAAGTGGGAGACTGCAATGTCTAGTGGAAGTGTTTTTAAACAATTCCAATTAATTGCCTGTAAAGAGTTTGTTAAGGTTGTTGGGTTAAAGTTTTTTTGGTCACGAATAGTGATATAGTTATGGGTTTGTTGTAAGATTGAGGGAAGTCGGTGGGTGAAGATGGGTATGTGGTCACTAAGGGATCGGAAGAGTGCCACTGTTGGAGAAATAGTGAGGATGGGAGACAAGGATCCAATCCAGTATACTTCCATTGGAGAGATTTTTAGTAGGGCGAGTTATGGAACTGATTAGTTGAGAGAAATTGTAGAGGTTGATGTTAACAGAGTTTGTTGGAGACTGAATGCTGGCCCAGTTAATGTTCACGTCTCCTAGGATTATGGTTTCATTATTAATGTTACTGGAGAGCCAGGAAAGGATGTGTTCAAGTGTAGAAATATTATCCCAGGGGGATATAGAGGGAAGCAAGACATATGTGTTTGTGATTATTGATTTGTAGAAGATTAAGGAGAAGTTCAGCGTTGTTAAAGTGTGGAATAGGTTTATTATAGGGGTGACTATTAGGAGGATGAGTATAGGAGAGCTATTCCTCCACCTTTGAGGAGCCTATCTTTTCTTATGATGGAGTAGTTTGCAGGAATTATTTCAGAGTCCTTTATATGTGGTTTTAACCAGGTTTCAGAAATAGATAGGATGTCAGGTTTATTGTGTGTGAGCCAAGCATGAAGGTTTGGGACTTTATTTACTATACTTTGGGAGTTTAAGGAAGTTAATAACAAGGATTTGTTTATGGTGGTTAAGGTGGTAGGGCCTGGGTTGGGATGTATATCACCAGATATGAGAGCAATTATTGGATGAAGGAAGAAGTTGTTTAGATGAGACGACAGTAATGTAATAAGATCAGGTTCTAAAGTAAGTTGTAGAAATTTGCTAGTAGTTATAGGAATGGAGATTGCTGGGGAGGTGATAAGTTTGTATTGGAAAAGAAGGAGATTTTCTGTGGAGTATAAATGGGGGGAGATAGGGGAGTATGAGTATGGGAGAGGTGAGTTCTGATGGTTGGCTACATGGAAGGATTGAGAGTGGAAGGAAATAGCGGGCTGGGAGAGATAGTGCAGACAGGATAATATGAGGAGATGGAGTAGTAAAAGGGAGATGAAGGATTGCTTTGAGAGCATGTTGTGAAGAGTTATTAGGAAGAGAGTATATAGTAGGGTATGAAATATGAAGGAGATAAAGTATGAATAAAGGAAATAGTAGTTACTACAATGTAGTATAAGAGTGTGTATGTAGTAAAGAGGAGATAAAATATGAATAAGGAAAATGTAGTTACTACAATGTAGTATAAAGAGTGTGAGGTGTTATATTAGATGTGGAGGAGGTGTGGTTTGGGAGTGGAAATGGAATAGATTGGTTAGGTAGGATGTTGACGGGGAGTTGAGTGAAGGTTGGTTTTGGCGGGAAAGAAAAGAGGGTGTGTTGAAATAGTAGGATGCTGATTGGAGTAGAATGATAGTGGGTGTGGTTTGAGGAAGGATAAAGGTAGAGGTGCTGGGGGGTGAGATTTGGGGGCAGGGTAGGGAGCGGAGTGAGCCCGTAGGGGCTTAACGGAGCTGGCAGACGGGCAGAGCCCAGGAGGGAGGAGAGGCGAGAACTATCAGTGGAGCAGTGTTTGTAAAGGGCAAGTGGTAGAGGGTAAGAAGAGAGGGCCTAGATAAGGTAGGAAAGTGGGCAAAGGATATGTTAGAGCTATTGGAACAGAAGAAGAGAGTTAAAGTGTGTTTAAGTCAGTAGAGAGGGGAATGTCCTTGAGTGGGAATACTAGGGCTAAGACGTCTAGGAGGAGAAGGAAACTAGAGTAACCGAGGGAGCTGAAGGGGTATGCGGAGCAAGGGGGTAGAGTTAAGGGGGGGTTAAGCTGGGGGTTAGGCTGCTGGCATTCCTGACAGGAAGTATCATACAACAGCTAGCAGAGAGAAAAGTACAGTAATGACTTAGCAGCAGATGCACATACTTCCTTGGGATTCTTTAGAAGACTCTTGAGTACCCTTTTCCACAGAAGGGAATTGTACTAACGGAGAGTAAATGATGCCTTAGCAAAAGGGAGCACAGCTTTAGCTAGGTCCGGTTATCCACCCAGGCAAGAACACAGGGGGAGATTCAGGGCAAGAAAGCTGGAGGATAGGGGAAAAAAGATTGAGAAAAAAAACAGTAATTCGTTAGTAGCTGATAATAAAACTAACACTTTATCTCTAGTACTGCAAATAATAGGCAGGTATCAAGTTAGAGAGACTACTAAAAAATCACAAGTTTACAATAACAGCAAGGGATAAGGGCAGAATACATCTATATAGTTAAGGCATTGAGAACACACAGAATTAGTAACAAGTTTTCTGTAGGCAAAAACAGTACAAAAAACTAATAACAAGTAGTCTAACTG
Source organism: Protopterus annectens (assembly GCF_019279795.1). NCBI lineage: Eukaryota > Metazoa > Chordata > Ceratodontiformes > Protopteridae > Protopterus > Protopterus annectens. The sequence continues at coordinate 142,169,078 of NC_056749.1, read as the reverse complement.
GAACTAGAAAAATAGGCAGTACAGGTCAGAATTCCTATGTTCCGCATAACTGGGTTCTCCAAACCACGTGGAAGGTGGCCCTTGCTTGTAAAAGCTGTTGCCAATAAATGAAAGATAGCTCTTGCTAAAAATAAAATAAAATGAATGTACTTGCTAGCTTCGACCTTAAGTATTTATCAGTGTTAATGCGAAACACTTTCTTGGAAGAAGTAATAACAATGTTTTGCTACTAAAATTAGGTCATTTAACAGATTTATTACAGCATATCAACCGCTTAACACTCCTTGACAGAAGGTAGAGATTAACTGGATGCGGTAGCTAAATAAATGTTAGCACATTTATATATTGTTAAATTATGTATAAATTGATATTTATCAGTAATTAATATTTATTTATAATATTTAATATATATAAGTTTTAATTTCATGTGTTTACAACCCATCAAATACATTATATTTAGTAATATTTTAAAAGTAATTTAAGAAATTATAAGGTATTTTTTAGGATGTATTTGCAGGTTTTGCACACTAGAGGGAGTCATATAAACACTGACAAGTGAAAGATTTTAATGAATGTGGTTTTATATATATACTGAATATATACTGAATCTGTAGAAATGTTTAATAAATCATTCATTATTGTTTCCCAGTCTAACATAAGATAGGAATGAGGTTTATGCAGTAGTAAATGGATGAAACGCAACTATTCTAAAGGAATAATTGGAGAGTGTCAGAAACATAAAAATAATGATTTTATTTCATTCTCATGAATATGTAACAGTGTCACTGAATATTCATTAGGAACAGACCATAGTGATTGGTGTATTTGAATTTTATTTCAATGGTTTTATTGGTTAATTGTATAATGAAAGTTGTATTTAAGTTATTGTGGATGTTCATATATTTGTCTGATGAAGTCCTGGTGGAGAGGGACGAAAACGCGAATTGTTTGCTGTCCGTGAAGTGCGTTAATAAATTGAACTGTTTGCTATTAAGGATTGTCTGTTTCGCGACTTTTTGTGGCTCTTTGGAAAATTATTGGTCTATTTGGGAGCTACAGCCAGCTTTTGCTGAGTACCCTTGAAAAGGCACCGTCTCTCCAGTGGGTCTACCCAGTTAACAAGTGCATATTATTATTATCAGACCAAATGGACTTTAAGAATGCCATTTTGTCCATTTCCATTTTCTTTAAGAATAATCAGTCCTCACTGGACCTTAGGAATAATCAGTCCTCACTGGGCCTTATTGGTAATCAGCCTCAGTGGACATTATGAATAATTAGCCTCACTGGACCTTAGGAATAATCAGTCGTCACTGGACTTTAGGAATAATCAGTCCTCACTGGGCCTTAATGGCAATCAGCCTCAGTGGACATTACGAATGATTAGCCTCACTGGACCTTAGGAATAATCAGTCCTCAATGGACCTTAGGAATAATCAGTCCTCACTGGGCCTTAGGAATAATCAGTCCTCACTGGGCCTTATTGGTAATCAGCCTCAGTGGACATTATGAATGACTAGCCTCACTGGACCTTAGGAATAATCAGTCCTCAATGGACCTTAAGAATAATCAGTCCTCACTGGGCTTTAATGGCAATCAGCCTCAGTGGACATTAGGAATGATTAGCCTCGCTGGACCATAGGAATAATCAGTCCTCACTAGACCTTAGGAATAATTAGTCCTCACTGGGCCTTATTGGTAATCAGCCTCAGTGGACATTAGGAATGATTAGCCTCGCTGGACCTTAGGAATAATCAGTCCTTAATGGATGTTAAGAATACCACTTTTATTTATTTATAATTTTACTTTTATTCATTTCCAATTTTTTGCTCCAGATTAGTCTGTTGGCTTCTAGGCTACGCCTTTCAAGTCATCTTCTCAAACTCCAGTCTCTGTCTACATTACTGTATCAACTTTTCTGCTCTGTGTACTTTACTATGTGGCTGGAAATCGCTGCTAACACAAGTCATTGTGCCCTGGTTGCAGAACACAGGGACCTACTAGTAGTTATAGATGATGATAATTTATATATTAACTTCCCAGTGAGGGTGATTAAACATTTATAAAAAATATATGAGTTCAGCATAGGACAGGTTAACATGATGACTGAAATAATGAACTTAAACTTGCAAAGTAATGAGCTTTAACTGATAGTATGTTAATGGGATAGCAATGGAAACTAAAGCAGTACCAGGTTATGCTTGTTTGGTTTTATTTTGGTTAGAGCACCCCTCTTGTCCAACTCCACTCCTCCTCACCCATCCTTTCTCTCTATTCATCACCCTTCTCCTTTCATCTAAAAATGATTACTCTCTACAGCTATTTCTATTGTAAATACTGTAAACATTTCACTGATTAAGGCACTAAATGTGGCAAGTCCACCAACACCAAATAGGTCAATTTCATTGTTAAATACATTTTATAAGTATCTATACTTCAACTATATATACTCATGTGATTGCTTTTATGATTCCTACCATTTTACAGTTTTACTTTATTTGCAAAAAGTTTGAAAAGAACTGCCTTTTCTGATTTGATCAGTTGTTATCCCTGTTTGAAATGAAAAAGGTCTATGTGAATCAGTGTTCTACCCAGCTGAATGAATAAATAAAAATAACAAAAAATAAATAAAATATTTTTAATGTATACAAGAAATATTTACAGTAAATTCTTGTGGATTTATAAATGTTTGTAATATGGATTTAAGAATTCAGATAATATACAGAAACTTCACTGTATGCTTAAATTTACAAAAGGGATTACGAATTGTGCAAATTATATAGGAAATCTACATACAGGAATATATAACAAACAAGACTGTTAGTACTCAGACCCATGGGTTAGGGAATTGCAACTCACATAAACTGAATATGATTTCATTGGTTTAATTTCTTCCAAGTTATTTGGGCTTCTAATACCCTGACTGGAATGAATCCCATTCTTAAGTCAAAGTGTGATTAAAATTCATGAAATTAATATTGTTTAAGTCTTTGAAGTTAGCCAAAAGTGCTTTTCACAGCACCAGCAATGTGCCCAGAAATGACGACTCCTGCAATTCATATGGGGTTACATGCATCAGTAGCATATCTAAGTATGACTGTAGATTCTTTTTTTTATTAGACCCGTTGCTCATACTACTATTGGAACTGTCTGGGTATCTTTCTTCCACACTGTCCTCATTTCTTCCTGCAAATCCTGAATTTTCTCTTTCTCTATCTGTACGCAAGACACTGCAAACACTGGGTGTAGCAGCTTCAATGATCACTGCAAATTTTGTCTTCTTTTCGTGGACTACTAGATTTGATTTTCTTGCATCTGTTTTTTTAAATAGTTGGCAATGGTTGATCCCATGTGATATATAGTTCATCTTTGTCTATATTGCTTTGCGGCTTGTCTTTCCAATGCTTCTCAGCTATTTCAATTTTGTAATGCTTGCAGTACATTTCTTTGCATCAGTCTTCACTGGACCTCAGGAATAGTCGGTCCTCATTGGACCTGGCAGTTGGTACAGATTGCACAGTCCCAAATGCAAGAGACTTGCCACATTACTATGCCTTTCAGTATATAGGCCTTCAGCCATTACTGTATCACACCCAGCAACAAGATCGGCAACTGTTTCTAGTTCTGTTTTACAGAACCTGCATTTGTCTGTTTAACGGACTTTGTAAAGCAACGTGTATGTAAGTCCATTATCCTGGGCTGCTAATATTAATTTTTAATTAATTTTTTGATTTAAATTCAACTCTCAATTAACCATTCCAGTGTCAGATCCTGATTGACATGAGACTGTTCCAGGAGTTTTCTATACTTGCAGCTGTACTTGTACATGTTCCACATTTCTTGCCTTCTCATCAGATACTTCTTGCATTTTTTTTTTTTTTTTGGGCACATTTTTGTCTACTTCCGGTTTGGTTTCCCTTCCTGCTCGACAGCAATATGCTTCTGCTAACCTAAGCAGGGAAGTCATCTTAGATGTCTTCTATTCATGTTTCTAAACTTTCACTATGTCTGGATCTGACAAGATCAGTAGTCATGTATGCAGTCCTACAACTGCAGATCTATACATGTAATCAATTTTGAGAAGGCCCTCCTTCAGAATGAAGACTTTATAATCTTTCTATACACTGACTTTTATATACCATTTGATAATAGTGAGCATTTTCCTGTTGTCCTGTCCAACTGATCGAATACCTTTTGGGGCCAGTCAATCACATCAAAACTGTAAGTTAGAAAAGGAAGAACAAACTGGTTTCTAACTTGGACTTTGTTCCTAGATATCAGGGCTGTTTTCAGTATTAATTGAATGTGACAGTGTGGGTACTACCATCATTTCTCAGTTTGAAGCAATTCTAACCATTGTTTTCAGGAAGTCTGTCAAGACAGAGGCCCCATATATGACGGCAAAAATACATGGAAAGTGTGCTATGATATGTATAATGCAGTCCTTAACACTAGATGTTTAACAACAGTTTGGTAATGAAAAATGCTTTTCATTCTGACTGGAATATCTTATTACAATATAAGGACACCTGTAAAGATGTGAATGTAAGACCTGAACTTATAGACCCAAAAGCTGTTCCTTAAAAGGCAAGCTGGTACATGTAATGATATCTAGCAAACAGTGCGATTTAAGCTCATCTAGAATGATCTTTGTGTGTGGCAGCTGACCCAAACTATTTAAGGATACATAGACATGATTTATATACCTACAACTAGACATCAAGATGCTCCCCACACTTTTTTTTTTACATTTATAAAGTCATAGGTAATTAATAGACTAGCTGCCTTTGTGGGTCTCATTTGGTTAGAGATTGGCCTTACCCATTCCATGACTGATAATTATATATTACCTCTAATGAGAATAACTGAGATCTTACCATAGATAACTTGAGGGGACCCCTGCATGGGATAAAGCATTTAATAGCTCCACAATATAAAACACTGGAAAAAACTCCAAAAGGAAGAACCGGTGTTGAAATACACTTAATAGCTCCAATTTGCACTTGAATATTGTCAAGGATGAACTGTGTTTTATTTGGATAGGGAGTCTGTTCCATAGCAGTTGTATCCTCTATAAGATATACCTGTCCCTCCAAACTGTTCTGCTGTTGTTGCAGAGGAGGTTTAGATCACTAGCCTGAGGATTTCTGATGCCATTTGACTTGCTGATGTGCAGTAAATCCATCAATACTGGGTGAGTGGATGACTTGTACGCCAAACACATCTCCTCTTTGCAGTCTGTAGGATACAGACTATATTACAGGGCTTTGAGTTGGTCATTTTAGGACATGTTGTTTAGGATTGTATCCTTTTACTAAGGTATCCCTGTAGGCATACCACTTTTGGAATGTATCTGGGCAGATACATGCCAAAGGAGGTAATATACTCAATGAATGGTCTAATGAGGGCTGAGAAAAAGGGGGACAAGGACATTTCTAGATCTGGACATGATCTTTTTGTTTACATGCTATGCAATGTAGGATGACATTCTTACAACAATAGGCACACATTGGTCAAAACTTAGGTCACTGTACACACAAAGTTCCCAAATCTTAAACAACTGGGTCAACTCTCAAAGGTGTATTGTCAATGTGGTAGTTTCCTGGGGTAGATGACTTCCCAAAGGATGCATAATGCATTTTTGGCATTTAGTTTCATTCCATGATTTTGGCACCAGTTATCTATTTGGGACAAATCTTTATGCAGAAAGGTTATGTCATTCGTGGATCCAATGACTGTTTCTAACTTGCAGTCATCTGTAAACTTAATCAGCCAGAATCCTTTGATATTGGCTTTTATTTCAGAAAGTAGATGCCAAACAGGAGAGGTCCAAGCACAGAATTCTGAAGGATTTCACTGATAACTTGTCTCTTTCTGTAGGTAACTTCCCCTATTTTGATTTCTTGCATCCTGTGAGCCAGATGGCAATCCATTGGGTGACATAGGGGTTTATTCCCAGTTTACTTAACTCTTCTGTTATGCCTGAGGGGAAATTGTGTCAAAAACTTTGGCCAGGTCAAAGTACGCAGTGTGCACCATTTTGCCTTCATACATCACTTTGGTGACCTTTTACAAAATATCAACCAGGATGAGTAAGCATGACCTGCCTTAGATGAATCCAAACTGACAGGGGTCCAGTGTTTGGAGGTTCCCAGTGTCAGACTGATTAGTTTCATGAAAAGTCTTTCAATGGGTTTGCATATGAGGCTGGTCAGCCTTATGGATCTGTAATTGCTTGTGCCTGTGGAGGTCCTCCCTTATGAACAGAATAGCTGTAGCCATTCACTTGATACAAAACCTGTATGGAGGCAGAGATTGGACTGTGTTGTGGCTAAATTACGCTTCATGCCATTTAAGACACAAGCAGGGATATTGTCAGGACCCATATATAACAATACTAATGTTGTGTAACTGTCTGCTTACAATTCCATGACATTCTGTGTTGGAAAAGTTACTACTTCACTCAGAATAATGCATAAGCATTTAAAGAAGGAAACAAAAAAAATTCTTAGCACTGTTAGAGTGAGGGTATTCTTAGTGAATTCACTATAGTACATTAAGCTAGAATAATAGACATGAAAATATAGTCTCAGACTTTTGTTTTCATGCATGCATTTAGTTTCATGGAAAGATAATTCATTAGAAAGGAAAGATAAAGCATGAGGTGTGCAGAAATACAGAATGTTCCTTTCTCAAGGGAAAGATATACTTGCAATGGAATGCTAGATAAGGCACATGCAAGACAAAGCTTGGGAAACCAAGGCTAAAGAGGCATGTAAACATTACAGGGTTTTTGGTATAATGAAAATATACTTAAGACTCAGGCGGCCACAGTGCTGCAGCGGTTAGCATTGTTGCCTCACTGAAGGTATTAAATTACCAAACTTATCTAAATATCAGAAGGACAAATGTTGTTGAGGCTGTGGACCACTGCTAACTGCAACAGATTTCTACTGCAATTTCTTCAGTTCAGTGTATTTTCCAATATATGCACAAAACAATGTCATATATTTGAAAATGTTGCATTTTTTTGCCCTTAGAGCCTACTGTCACACTAGGTGCACGAAGTCTAATTTCTAACTTATTTCCGGTCTGCTTTTCTGGAATTTTATGTCACAAACAATGCAACAGGTCCTGGACTGTCTTGTAGTACTTTATAAATAGCTTTCCATAGGCTTGTTAATGATACAGCTTGACTTACAATTAATGACATAGCTTCACATACAAATGACTACAGCACTAAAGACCTATGTATGTGTGTACTAAACTGCACAATAAGGCAGTAGTCATTTCATTCCAGCTTGGAAAGGGCCATTATTCCACCTGCAGAAAAGGACTTAAGTAATCTTAAAGTGTTTGTAGATTCCAAATTATATTCTGCTTTGCCACTTATACAGTGGATTGGTAATTAATTTCTGTACACGTCTGGTAGGGAATAGGCAAGTGAGGTCATAACTAAGACTCAGATAACATGGGCATGGTTAGCTATCTGACTGATGAAGAAGCTGGTAGGGGTAAAAGAAATTGTGAAGATTTGCCTGCTGACCTCTGTTTGGGGGAGAAGAATGGTAAAGCAGTTCTCAGGGACACAATCGCATACTAGACCCAATGGAGACAAGGAGATGAATGCCTCTATCAGTTAATGAGTAGCAGAGTTTTTTGGCGATTATTTCACCAACAGAAGTGGGTGGCCAACCTTGTAACATTGACTGCATGCTTATCCCATTAATGTTTTCTGTGCACAAAAGGGAAACTATAGGGCATAACAGAAACACCCTAGTAGATGTTTGGATAAAGGATGCACCAAGGGATATCTACCATGGCATCTCAAATGGCCAGCAAACACAGGGAGAAAGTATCAAGTTTGGACATAATGACTTACAACCATAGCAGGAAAGCATACTCGTCCATGTATGCAGATATAACATCCTGCTGAATGTTTTTGTGACTAAGAAACTTACTAGTGTCCTGCTCAAAAATCTTGCAAGTTAACCTAGCAAAGGATACAAGGCAGCACAGTCCGACAGTAGGAATGTAAATCCAAAATGAGCTCTTTGTGATAAATTTGTATTCGGTCAGGAGAGAAATAATTGGATTTACTTACCTTGACCTTAGCATGGCATTTGATAATGGTAGCACAGAAAACAATGATGAACAATTGGACATGCTGGGACTGTGTCCTAATGTAATGATTTGGGTTAGATATTGGTTAGAAGACAAGACAAGTGTAGCCCTCCTAGCTGAAAAAAATGATTACAGGTAAATAACTTTTCCCCAAAAGCTCAATGTTCAGATAACTTCTTTAGTTCTCAGGCACATGTCCTACCACTTTTGCCATCATCTTAATCAGTTCTGCAAAATATTATTTCTTCTAGTTATCACCAATAATCTGCATAAGTATACAAATCATTATTATCTCAGCAACAAGGAAAAATGCTGGTACGGTGGCTCCCTACTGAAATGCTGGCACTCGAAATGCAGAGAGCCAACATGCCGAAAAAAAAAAAGATTCAAATCATAAGAAAAAAGAAAACTTCCTTTTGCAGGAGGGGCATTGCCAAATCTTAGAGAGAAAAGGGAATATTCTGAGAAATGGCATCTCAGACTTAGTAAATGTGAGTCTGTTCTTTCATCCATTCACTATCCCTATTTCAGGACTCACTCTAGTAGGTCCTGACATTTCAAGTAGTTACTTGGTAGGGCTGAAACCTTTCTGCAAGCTGCACATGTCGTTCCAGTAATATAGGGTAGACAATATTTAATGGCATCTCAAGACACTATTTAATATAATTTCAAGCAGGGACGGCCTTTGGTCAACTGGTGCTCTAGGCAAAAGGTCTCCACAGCGCCTACCCAACACCACCTGGTGCCCCCATCCTGGTCTACTTACACCACCCAGATTACTGGAAAAGCAGCCACCTAGATGGCCTATGCCTAAGGCTGGCTATGATTTCAAGAGCTGTAATAAAGTATTGTTCTAATCCAAAAATACGTACTTTTTCTATTAGTATTAAAAGCATGCAATGTCTTCATCCTACAACTTATCTACAGATTTTATTCAAATTACTTCTGGTAACATCAAAACTTGCACCCTGTCCTTGCAGAGATATGCATGACTTTACCAGGATTTGTTCACCCATTTTCCATTCCTTGTATACTGCCTAGGGAGTTGTTTCAAACTACTTTGCAAAAGACAACAAAATGTTTTCATCTTGCCGTGCAATGCATCAGAAAATGAATAAATCCTGTGTGTACTTTCCTGCCTTTAAGAATAGAACAGAGGCACACAGATATATAGAAAACGTATCTCAAATTAGATTTTCTAAAGAAAAATAATAGCAAACACAGCATAGGGTATGGCATCATATAGTTATCCAGATGTTTTTGCAAAGGTATACCATTTTCTGTGTACAATAACCTAACCCAAATGAGCTTCAAAGACCTTGCACCCAATTGGCTGTAGGTGTGTGCTGCGGTATCTCATTTCCATTGAGATGTCAAAAAGGATGCAGTGTGTTATTATAAAATAGATGGGTGGATGAGAACATTTACAGGGCTACTTATATCTGCAAACACCTCCTACGAACTCCATGATCATAATGCCTTATCATAACATGAGTGATTAATTCACAAAGATGTGTTTTTTGGGGATGCCATTTTTTTTTCTCTGAACTAGGTTAACAAATTTAATTTTGTCAAAACAAATATTCAAACTGTAATTTCACTTAGAGACATTTTATTAAAATACACTACAAAACTGTTTATGAAGAGGAACCCCCCCTGTATCCTTCATGTGGGAATTTACATTCACTGCAAGCTTGCTGGGGTTTTAAAAAGACAGAACACGTATGGTTTCCCTTCTCCCTGTGATAGTGTAACCTCTATTTGGACATAAACAGAGAAACAACAGAAGTGCATGAGAGCTTTCGCCCTGTAAAAAAATAATACTTTGAGCTGTTTCCCCTTATTTACAATTTTTATGGTGTGAAAATTTTGGGAAATGCATATTTTTTTTTTCCTGCGTAAATCACAGTCAAGTACAAATGCTGATCGTCCTATGATACACTCATTTTTCACTAGATGAATGGAAAATGCCTATACAAAATCAATTTCAAAGGCCAAACTTCAATAAATTAATGACAGCTACAGATGGAAGTGGCTCATGGTAATACAGCAGCACCCACTGAGCTAGTCTGTCTGAGTTGCTATTCTTCAATAACCACATCAGAGTATATAAGACAAGGACAAACTGCAAGTACCCGTGTATTAAATCAAAGGACAGCAACAATACTTGATTTATTTTGTATTTTTTAACTGGACAGAGCAATGATCTGCATGGAGCCTTTTTAAATCTAGCCTGGAAGAGCTGCATGGTTAAATAACTTTCTCAGAGTCACATGGTAGGCAGATGGATACGGAGGGGAAATTAACCATGGACCACAGGAAGAACCTGTTGACATCTCATAGCCTTAAACCTGTGAGCTAAGTGCCAGATAATGCTCTGTACTAAGTGCCAATATCAAAATGATGGTACAATATGAACGTTTGTGGCTGCTGCAGACAGGGCTTACAATGACATCCCTCACAAACCCCATTGTAAACAACACATTATGATAATAAGGCCCTCAAATACTAAGAAAATATTAGCAGGAGTCTACAAACTACTGTCAGTTACTTTTATTGTTGAGGTCTACATTTAGTGGGTGTTTGAAGACTATGGACATGCTTAAGATTTGAAGTGAAAGCATCTTGATATGCACATTAGTCTTACTAGATCACAAAAACTTTTCTAGTAAAAGTTTGAGTGACCTGCAATGACCTAGTTACTTTGAGTATATAAATTAAATTTAACTTGGGCTACACACAGCTCAATGTAAGTTTTTTTTTTCCTCATGACCACCTATAAGATAAAAACATTCACAGTAAGGCAACCTTAACTTGTTCTTTAATGACTACAAGATTGCCTTTGGCATTGCAATAATAAAGTTACTGTGCTACCTATTACAGATGAACAGGTTTAGTACCCCAGATATATGATTTTATTGATGCATTATTTTTTTAAGATTAATGATCTGTGATATTTAATGTTGGCCAGTTCCAGCACACGTACAAAAATGCATGCTTTCTCTACTTAATTCTCTTTTTACATCATAATTATGATTACCAGGGTAAATGACTCACTGTAGTATGTCACAGAAATACATAAACAATCAAGTCGTCAACCAAACCTGCAGCCATGAATTCAGTATTTCATGCTCCACAGACCTGGTTACATTTCACACTAGTTTAACTCGGGTAATAAGTGCAGTTATGACAGGAGATGAGGTGGGACAATGACTTCCATGCAGAAGGAAGGGAGGCCTTTACCCAAAAACAATATACAGTAATTTCTCCATTGGTAAATTACATGCTGCCAAATTAAATACAACTCCATTGCAGTAGTAACAACCCATTTTCATTTTTAAGGCTTACTACAACAGTTTCAGTATGTGGTCCAAAATTTAAAGGACCAAGGAATGATTAAAATGTAAATAAAACTTGTGTTTAAATGCTTGTGGAAGTAAAACAGAGAAAGTAAAATTAAATGACAATCACAGACTTCACAATAAAACTGTAAATAAAGAGCATGCTTCTCTTATAATAGGCTACAGAATACACAGTATAAATAAATGGCCATATATTCTGCAGTACAATTATTTAATGATATTCAGTAGAAATGTAATACCCACTGCATATGCAATAAGAAGTCTTAAACATTTAGTTAGGAAGACAGATTAAGTTTAATAACCGTATAAAATAGCTGTGGAAAAGATTGACTTATGCAATATTCTTTTTCCTATTAGGGATGTTTTTTCCAATTGTTTTCCATTACCTCATTTAAGGCAAATTGTTAGAATGAGAAAACAAGTTCCATATTGGATTAACATTTTTGGTAACCACAGTATGTCATCTTCCATTATTCACAATCTGAATGGATTTTACTACATGTTGCAATAACTTAAAACAAATTAAGTGCACAAATATACTAATGTCATTTTATGCCTTATTCTGTAGAATCTAATGCATACTGTTTCAGAGTCTTAAGTTATACCAAAGCTCTAATATGAACATTTTTAATTTGACTGCAGTAACCATTTCACAAATAATAGTGCACACGTTGTACATTTAACAAGCTGATCGCCCCTACGTAAATCTTAATTCTCTCTGACATCCTTTAAGAGAAATAATTTATGGAACTAATTAAGCTGACTTGAGGTATACATAAATACAAGAAAACTGCAGTTAAACAGCAGTGTGAAATAAAAGATTAAGTACAGAATTAGAATTTGTTTCTACATCTCTCATGGCTTGAGGGAAAGATAAAGAGTTTTAGGGTTCACCACCACCTTGTGTCCAACTCCATGGAAAACAATCCCATTTAAAACAACATACGACACAATGGAAATTTAAATTTTCGGCGAGTTGTTCAGGTTACATTATGGAACTGTCACATCTTCCAGCAACTTCTCAGAAATGTGAAACAAAATGCTAACATGTTTCTCTCTTTTTTTTTTAGCAGCAGGAAACAGCAAAGCATTCTGTATTTGATATAATACTCAAAGGACAGTTGTCATCCAATACCCGGGTATAAATCTGTCCTAGCTCACTCCACTTTGGTCCTGGCACTCCAAGAACACCAAAATAAACATCTTTTGACATTTTACAAAAAGCTAATCCTTCCATTGTTATGCTAATTTCAACAATCCTGCCTCATAAACAAAATTAGACAGATAATGGTAATTTTACTATTTGCACATAGTCGTGGTCCCAGTCAGGACATTTTATTGTTTATTCTGTAAAAATATTAGTTGAGCTAGTACAACATGACACAGATGAAACATTAATTCTAATCTCAACGAAATCAAAGCATTTCATAGTACATGATACAATGATATACTGTAAATGCTCATTTCCAATTTAGATTTTTATAATGTGCATGCCTATAATTATAAAACACAGCTCCCGTTACCCATTTGTTTAACTCCCCAGAATTACCACTACAGAAGCCCACTAAAGTATGCGTTTTTAGAAATGGCATGTGTTTAAAGTGAGTTTTAGCTAATATTACACCTATCAGCATTGAATCTCACTTTGAAATTTCAAGAATCTCACAACTGTTCACTCTTCAGGCTTAACAGGTGAAAAATTCATTTACAGTTTTCGCATGTCATTCAGCATGAGACTCCTCATTTGGTCGATGTGAATATTATCAACAAATGAAAACAGCAATAATCTTGCAGAATTAGCGACCTAAAAAATGCAAGATAATTTGCCACTTCTAGTTAAGATATTTATGGTCTCAGTACATGAAGAGTGAGTTAAAAGAACATCCTTAACAGTAAATGACATGAAAGATGCATTATTCGGCAACAGCTGATGCATATTTCAGTAACGAAACTCACAAAATATATCTGAAATATAAAAAGATATGTGTGTGTGTGTGTGTGTGTGTGTGTGTGTGTGTGTGTGTGTGTGTGTGTGTATATATATATATATATATATATATATCTAAATACACACATTTGTGTATGTATGTGTGTATATGTATCTATAAAATACATCTGAAATATGACAGAACTCAAAGCATCTAAACTTCACCACTAAGGAAGAAGAGAAATGAACAAAGTCAACAAGAAAGCAAGAGAAGATAAGCAACTTAAAGAGCATAGCATAATGCATTTCATATAGAGGCTTTCAAACAAAGAAAATCCCATTCCAAAGGAAGGGATTTTTACAAAATTATTTGCTAGTAGTTAGAAATGAGGCCCTTTGGGTGTTAATTTCTACATTATACTGTGGAAATCCACCCAAAGAAGTGAAGAAATCCAAGTACTACCTTAAAAGAAGAAAATGAGAGAAAACAGACTTATGAGGCTAGATTATGCATGACATTAAATGTACAAACAGTAATTTACTACACTTGAGGGTGGATACGGACTTCCAACTTTAAGTTGCAGGACTATGGGGACAATGAAACACATAACAGGCTACACATCTGTTCTTTGGATGACGTGGAGACAGACACACAAGGAGTAGCTGGAAATAAGGATGCAAACCTTTAAGTGCAATAATGAGGGATTGCACATTAGTTACAACTCCTAAGCAGTTAGCTTCTTCTTCTATCACAGATTATATGTTTTGCAACTAATACTTCCCTTCACCCAGAGCGTTGAAGCTAATACAGAAAACATAATAAATACTTTTCAACAGTCTTCTCTAAATAAGTAACAACCAGATGAAGACATTCCCGCAGTGCCAAATGTCAGAATTCACACAATATACATCAATAAAAATATAAAACAAAAAATTATGTATAGGTACTCTTCCTCCAAACTACCCTTACCCACCCACCACCCCCCCTGCCCCAATACCTGAAGTTTCTTCTGTAATTCACAAATACAAATAGAAGATTAATTCAATCTAGACAGTAGAGGAGTCCAGGGCAAGAAGGTCAGCTTAAGCACAGTCTTTCACACTTTAAACATTCCACTCAATGTGACAACTTTACAAGATTTTTTTTTTTTTTTTTTTATTATAGATAAACCTGATGTTTTTCCCAGGGGAGAGGGTTGGGATAAGACATTACAATACCAGGAACAAAGGTGTTAACTTCTATGCAATGCAACCCAACCTCCTGTTATTAGTGATACATTCTCTATTACCAGTGTTTTGAGGTTGCAAGCAGCCAAGTTGCAAAACAAAAGCAAGCTGTATGATCTAGTTTGATTTTAAAAGCTATGAAGGGTCAGCCCTGGCTAGTGTTTGGAAGGGTAACTGTTTTGAAATATCAGTTTGTCACTGTTGTGTTTTAATATGGATGCATTCTATTTCATTATATTTTATAATTACAGTTCATTTTAATATAATTCAAAGGAGTTTTTATGCATACCTCTGTATTTTTAGCATTTACACTTATGAGTAACTGAATATATATGTTTTTAAATATGCATGTATCTCTAAAAAGATAGTTCAGCTGTCGTGATTATTTAAATCAGTTTAAATAGAGCAGTTGGTGCTGTTTTTAACAGATTCTGATGAAGTCTGATTCAACTTATATACAGATGAAGGTACTTAATCACAACAACACGTACTTCTTCATGGATTATCCTGGTGCATCTCATCTTGTTAGCGTGGTTGGTCTATTTTTTTATATGCGTCCTTCCCCTCATTTCATCTGCATCTAAAAGAAACTCCACACAAAACCAGACAATCACCAATAAACTGCTAAATAACCAAATGTTTGCTCCCTTAACAGCCAAACAAATTAGACAAACACCTTCCTACAACCTCACAAGGCAGAATCACATTGCACCTACTTTACAACCCTCCAAAACCGCACTTGGACCTAGACTATGAATTTTTTCTCTCCCCAATCAAAACTCTAGAGACGATTCAATATTCTGAATGGAAATAAAGGTCGATCTCCAGCAACATGTAAAATGTCGCGGGAACTCTGCTAAGCACACCATCTGATTTCCCTTATCTTTCTCTGACTATTCTCACTAAACGGTCTACCAATTTGCTTTATAACTCTCACACCACTTCACCTCATCTACGATTCGTAGTTCTTACCTGCTGATAAATCTAGGAAATTCTAATCCTCCTACACTATGAATGTTAGATTACTGACCTCTTTTCTCTTTATTGTAAATATGGGGTACTATCTTCCACGTTCTTGTGTTGTTAATGATTGTATACAGCTGCCATGTAACCTCTTTCCCATATTATGCTTTTGCTGAAATGTGTATCGCTCTTCTCCTGCCAGACATGAGACTGAAAATGGGCATTTGTGATCAGTTCTCAGCTCCAGTTAACAAAATCTGGGGATAAAAACTGAGACGCTATTAAACTGAGGCCCAATCTGCATAAGCCAGTAGTAGCTCAGGTTAATATAAATTTCCCTGGGCATTACCAAAAAGAACAGGGGAACCTTCCTGGTGCCCCAGCAAAATTTCCCACAGTCAGTATAAATACCAGCTTGAGTTTCTCCTGAAAACACGCCAGTGGCCTTGTGGGAATAAAATGGTCAACAAAGTGCAACTAAATAAAATAATCACAAGCAACTACTCATCTACAGAAGGTTCATATCTGGAAGGTCTCAACTGTTACCACAGTTAGTAATTATAGTAAAGACATGAGAAGTGAAGGCACTGGGGCATGGAAAACTGTGTAATGAAATATTTGCCCACTCACAAGCAAAGTGCATGTAGCATTTATGTGAATCACAGATATGGCCATACCAGCACGTGTCCAGCAGTGACATACAAAAGTCTGACTGAAGTAATAATACAGAGGCAAACAGACTGACCCATGGGAAATCTTACCTATCTGAAGTTCCATAGACTGCGAATTAGGTGGCAGTTAGTAACAAACATAGCATCCTTTCTCATTCCTCCTTGCAGAAGGTACTTTGGCAGGAAGAAGTCAATATTTTGCCACCAACTCTTATGATACCTACTGGTCTGCCAGAAGAGAAAATACCTTGGTGGCATTAGCAATAATAGAAAATATGGTCATTTCTGGGGATGTCCAAAAAAAACTACCCCAGATTATAGCCACACAGAAGCTTGCTAAAGACTGAAGTAACAAGGGATATTTGTCTGACTTCACTGTACTGCGCTGCTCATCTCACTTATGAAAGGGAGACATTTTAATGGTGTGTTAAACATAACAGTTCTTTAAAAAAAGGCAGTAATTAAATGCCTGTAGGTCGATCATACCATTAAGATGTTGAGATTCTATCTATGCACTACCAACCTTGGTTTAGTGAAGGACAAGTCCTGAGTGGGTTCAAGTGAATGAAGAAGTCAAACATCCTTGTGATGTGGGGAAGGTTGACTCATGCCATTCAGAAGCAGCTTCTACGGAGCACTGGAGTACAGAGGTTTGAAAAGAGATTGGGTACAATGACAACATGGGGAATGGAACCTGGCCTACTTCCTGCTTTAGCCATTACTGGCCTCAGTTAAGAAGCCTGATCCCATTTAAGCCATCAAAGTTTATATGTGATACAAAGGAGTTTTTGATAGCCATTTAACTACATTCTGTAAAGGAAGCTGTCCAACCCTGCATATGGAATTTGAAATGGTATGCAATAGTGAAGTTGGTACATTATGAAAAGAATACATTCTGAAGGAATAAGAAATTGTAGGACTATGATTGCAGTTACCAGGTACAAAGGGGAAAAGTTGTATAATTCCTGCCATAGAAATAAAAATTGTAAATATAAAAGGGACTGCAGACCCACTAAGGCAGAAGAACAAATCTTTCTATCAAACATATCTATAGCTTTTAATCTTATCTCTAAGAGATGTCGAGAGAAAACTGGAGTGGCTGATAACTAGGATGGAGCAGAGACTGTGGAAATCACTAAGAAATAGCTGATAATAAAAGAACATTCACCTGGAAACTGACACAAATGGTTTGCCTTCTCAGATTTTGAAGGACTGAATCAGGATGTTTCTATGCAGCTGGAATGGCATCCATAACAAAGGTCTGTAAGGAAGGTAAACACCCAGGCTCCTCCTCTTTTTTCCCAAGGTTAAGCACATTTATGGCTAAGGGGAGAGCAGTAAAGGACACACAGGCTGCTTCAGAATGAATTGTCATGACACTAACACATTTTCCAAAGACAGAGTCTTCAAGGAAAAGCAAGCTGGACAGAAGGACTTCACTGTCCATGTCAATGTTTAAAGCTGGCTCTACGTCCTGTAAATCTTTTGGCAAAGTCGAAGCAATGAGAAGAAAACCACCTTGTGTTAATATCCATAATTCGAGCATAAATCATCTCTTTCTATGGATGCCATGCAAATACAAAAAGAAACTGCAACTCATACTTTAGTTATGTCAGGAAACTAAGGAATAATCTCCAACAAGGCACTGCTCATGCACATATAATGATATCACATATTCCAATTACACAGACACAATGAATATAAAATAAGACAAATTTAGTGCTAACCTTATCCCACTTACTAACATTGTTGCCCCTAAAATCACCTTGAAACAAATCTTAAAATCGCTATCAAAGAGTAAAAAATGTACTTCCACAGGGATAGACAACATACTAGGCTGCATTCTTGTCACTGCTAAGTACGCACTAACTGATTCTCTACATAAACTGTTCAGCTTCAGCATGTCCACATGGTTTGTCCTCAAATGCCTGGAGAACAATATTGGGATCCTGTTTCACATAATGTAAAAATCTGTTGACTGTGAGGTTAAAGTGCACAAGGCATACAGTAATCCTTACTAAATTTCTTGTACTGGATTGCACTCCTGCCAATGCTAAATGTGAGATAACCACTGGCTGCCACCAGTACCTCTCTTGGTCCAAGAGGTATACAGGGCTCTCCTCGACCCCCTCCATTGACTACTCAAAGCCAGTGAAGGGTTGTAGCATCATATTGCTTACAGGGGCTTAAGTTAAGCACTATCATAAACCTACACACCCACACCCACACACACACACACCCACACCCACACCCACCCACACACACACACCCACACACACACACACACACACACACACACCCACACACACACACACACACACACACACACCCACACACACACACACACACACACACACAGTTTGAAGAGTGGATATGCAATGGTGATGTGCAGCTTATCATCCTGCCTCTGCAGTGACTTATCCTCAGTTCCAAGCCTATTCCCACTTAGGACAGCCCCCCTCTTACGTGTCCCCAGCTTCCACCAGAGAACTAATGTGATGTCTGTCCTACCACTACCACCCCTCAGATGACAGAGCCACTAATCAAACTTTGGTTGCCTGGGATTTACTCAGGCCTTTATCCCTCTATATCAAGGTGCAGTTAACCCTTAAACTCATTAATGATCCCATAACTATTCTTGAAATCTACAGAGTAATCCAATATGTAAAGTCTGCAAAATTAGACGTTTCTCTGTTGATCCACATAAGGCCCGTGACACCGTTATCTTGCCCTAAGTAATAAAGTGTTTATTCTGAAACATCAAAAGCTGTCAACATCTCATAACCATAATCTTCTGAGTTAAATGACAGATACTTATCTAGCTGAGCGAACTTTCTAGTTTGGTATGAAAAATCACAAAGCTTTGGCTTAACCTGTAACCCTATCAGAAACAATTTTTTAATGTATGGGACTTGTAGACTTTGCTCCTGACCTCACTTCCATTTGACATCTGCAGGCTTCTTAGTACTCATGTATTTAAATCACTGATCTACAGACATGCCTCTGTAGCATTTAAATGCTTATCGCAACGTTCAAGTCATCAAATACACCTCAACTGACTGGTTGCATGACACTAAAACACAAACACAAAGGATGACTGCAGTTACATTTCTGTAAAATGGTAATTCAACCAAGCAGTATGGACTCTGAGTGTCCTGCTGTTCAGAATGAAAGACGGCGTCAGTACTGCTTTATTCTTTAACACATTTTAACTGCGGTCACATGTTATAATTTTTAATATTCTTTACTATGAGCTGCTCAGAAGCTAACATCAACAACTAATGCTGCTTTACAGAGGGTGACCATTTTAACTTAGATTCCGTTCACTATGACATCATTTTAACTTAAATTCCTTTGACTAAAGAAAACGATTACATTAAACATGACAGTTGAAAGGTAGCAGGAGAGCCACACAGTAAACAGATTAGACATTCGCTCAAATTAAAGCATGACATTTATCTTTATACTCTGAACTGTGGAAGACAAACTGCAGTCTGCTACTCTGCAGTGCTAATTAAAGCCCTGCTTTAAGACTGTCTAACCTTTGAACTTTGGTTTATTATATTGATTACTTATCTATGCGCAAGCATATATAGTACTATTTAAAAAGAATTCAAGATCTTCTGCGAGTGTGTAATGCAGTACCCAGTGATCGAACGCGATTACATCCATTTTGTCTGTGACTCTTCCATTTACTGCCTGTCAATACAAGTTCATTATTTGACTAAATGACCATTCAGTTGTTAGTCTAAAGATGGCTAGCAGTAAAGAATCAATGAACACACCACATATGCTGCAAAATATCAGACAATTTGGTCAACCTGGCAATAGTCATTCATCAAAGAAATCAGAAGGGTCCACTCTGAGTTTCCATTAATGCAAAGTTGCAAAAAGTCCTAATCAACATTAAATTAAAGTATATGCAAAACAAGCAAAGAGTTTACTATTATTCACACATTAGCTTGAGATTAAAACAAGCCATCTATAATTTCAAATATGACAACACATTACAGTATACTGCTTGGTATACGGCCCAGACTTAAGATAAATACACATTTCTTTATCTACTTATTTATAATATATGCAATAGTATAACTCAATTTTTTAGCCAGACATCTATATAAATTAAAAAATACATATAGGGACACCACTGACATGAAGAATATACGGTAGCACGAGATGATTTATTTTCTGCCAGTATGCCAGATAATGAGATGCAAACACCACAGTGAAAAGATTTCCTTCACCCAGCCTTATACACATACCTTCTCATCTAATTACTGCATGAAACACTATATTCCAGGATCTTTTTTTGCTCACAATTCACCTTGCTAGGTTCTAAAAACACCACAGTTTCACTACCAAGCAGTTTATATCGGTTTTGTTCTTTATATGGGTTGCTTCACAGTTTACATTAGTTAGTAAAAAGTCTAGATATACACAGGTGATTATACATTCAGTCATAAAACAATTTAAGGAAAAGTTTCGTACTCGAGCAAGTCTGCCTAGTTTTGCATGTATCCCAAAAGAGTCTACCCAAACCAATCTCCTAACCCCATTTACCACTCTTTACTATGTATTATATTATTTTTTTTTCTTTTTGGTCCTTTTCGACCGTTTTTTTTTTTTTACTGCTCCAGCCCACACTGCCCCAAATGACCACACTGGGTTTCC
>NC_056749.1:142130630-142143130 GCF_019279795.1 Protopterus annectens | reverse complement strand
TATCTAAAAACGCATATACAAATATACACACTAACTCCTAGAGGGCACAACGTTGGGGGTAAGGAGAAATGTTCTACACCACTATTTCTTGATTTCCTTTTGTTAAGCAGCTCTTTTTCGACAGAGCATAGGAATCAATGAAACTAATTCAATAATTCCCATTTTATCAGACCAGGGCTAAAAAAAAAAAAAACAAGGAACCTAGCTTCACTACTATATGTTATTTTGGTCAGCTCATCTTAGTGAATTGTTATTTGCAGACAGGTGGAGAAAGGATAAAGGTGATGAAGAGACAAGACAGGGGGAGACAGAATTGTTAATGAACTTAATTTAGCAGATTAGACAGGCTTGTTTTCTCTTTTTTCCATCATGAAAACTGAATGCCAATTTGTGTATTACTGATACACCATTATCCTTTTTGACAAATATTATTTGATAGACATTTCTCTCCTCAACTGATGGTGTTCCTGGCTAAACTCAAATACACAAAGTGATAAATAAAAGCAGTGTAAAATGACTAGCTGAAGACACCAGCCAGGTACCTCCACAACACAGGAGAAAAAAAAAAAACAAATACAGAAAGTCTGGCTAGAACTGGATGCCTATTTGTATTACACCACTTGAACAAAGTTTGCAGCCAACATGTTGCTTAGCTGGTTCACTGTCTACCATTACACTGATGTGGGGTGTGTACAATCGGCAGAAAAGTTTTGTTATGCATCTGTATCATATTTTAATGGCTATGTAAAATGGTAAATGGAAGCCTAAACATGCTCATGCCACATACCAGTATCAGCTGCAAGCCAAACAGCTATGAGGCTAAACATTACTAAAAGTTTATACATTAAGTTCATAGGTGCGTACTAGGCTAATGACCATGGAGCCTTTAAAGCCTAGCCCACAGAAGTGCCCTGGCACCATGCCGAAGTAACGACTATAACACCACTTATCCGCTAAGTAGAAATGCCACAGTGTCTGGCAAAACTTGCAGGCAGAGAGAAGTACAGAAGGAAAGAAACGGGTGAAATGCTAAAGTGACACCATTTCTCAAATCCTCATCAAGAATTATTATCAGATCAATGAGATGATTTGTTATGCATTTTTAAAATATCTATACACATGACTCTGTATTGCTGTACACTTACCAGGTGTCCCCTAAACAGAGGTAGCAAGTGACACATAGAACATTTTAAACTTTTTATTTATCTTTTTGCTTCTGTGCCCTTTGACAATTAAGCCTCCACAATGTGTCTTGCCACATATGTCCCCAAATACTTGACATCGCCATTACAGGGGAAATAGCCAAGAGGATAAGCAATCACACAGGCAGACATGGAGGTGGTTTACAATCTCTGTAGCATACCAGCAATGAGGGCATATCTATTAAGTTGCAGATGTGAGCACCCCTAGGTGTGGGGTTCACTACAAAATCTACATTCATGTGCATGTTTTCATGCATGCAATGATGGCTTCTATTTCTGTCTTGGGATAGCCAAACCCATGTATTTATCTGTCTTAGTCATTTCAGTGGCTACAACCTTTTCTGACAATTACCCACCTTCTAAACCCCAGAAGGATAAGCCAATGCTCATCATTAATGCCCACCATCCTTAATATACCTCATCTATTCCCTGGCATGGTATTTAAAGTCATCATCTGGGTCACAATCTGGACTCTACCGCCTATGCCAAACAGCTGGGGAGATCCTGGCCTTTTACTGAACATGGGTGCCCATTATTCTAGCAATGAGGTTACCTTAGGGCTTACAGGGTGCTGAACTTAAATGGACATCGATCACAAAAGTTGATGACTTCACTGTTATTACCAAGTACAGAAATTTCTAGTGCAGAGAAGTGATACAGTGGGTGGACATTATCTCACAGATACACTAGGTGCATATGCCAAATTCCCTCCTACCTACATCTAATGAAACTATAAAAACAGAGGATATCCACTGTACTCTCCCCAGTGTTTAGTCTCAGTAATTGTTATTTTTAAAATGCAGCATACTATGACTAACTGTGCAGTGTGCAGAGGTATAGACTACAACCTGCTAGTGAGATTCATTAAACCTGTAGTTGGGAGTTTGATTCCTGCAATCTCTGCACACAAACTGTGTGATTCTGTGCAGGTCATGCAAGAAGGCAGCACAGCAGGTTCACTCATGAAGACAGACACTTCTACCTGGTACGCTTAACTGGTTTGTAAAACAGTAAGATAAATACAAAAGAAGTACAGTTGTATACACTTACCATAAATGTAGATGTTCGAGTGTATTCACTGTTGCAGTCATCACTTTTGGGTTATTTGCTTGCAGTAGCCCTCAGTTAGCCTGATTAACAAAGTCTTGGGTCCTGCGTTGGTCACTGTCCCTTCTTCCATGACGTCAGTTAGTTAGGGGTATAAAACATGCAGCCAACGCCATTACATCAGTTTTTCTTGCCCCAGATGTCAGGTGCCCCCTTAATAAGACGCAATTAAATCTATAAATATACAAAGTTATACTTCCAACAAAAAAGCAAATGCACCAAAAAGCTTTTGAAGATAGCAAAGGAAAGTAGAGGTATATCCAAAAAAAGAAGGGGGTTGGAGGGAGGGTAACCAGGACTGCAACAGTGAATACACTCAAACATCTACATTTATGGTAAGTGTACACAACTGTACTATGTTCTTCGTGTTTCACTGTTGCAGTCATCACTTTTTCTATTTAAATAGAATTAGGACCAGCTAAAAGGCCCTGCAAGACTGCAGTGGCAAAGCCAACTCTGGATTTGGAGAAAATTGGCAGATGGTAATGCTTGGTGAAAGTATGTACAGAACTCCAGGTAGCAGCTTCTATGATGTCCCTGGTAGGGACGCTTCTGAGAAAGACTGTAGAGGCAGATGCAGCCCTGGTAGAGTGGGGTCTGATCCCCTGTAGGATAGGTTTTCCATGGGTGGTCGTAGATTTTTGGCCCCTCTAAGGAACTGCTTAAGCAGTGGGTGAGGGAAGAGGGGTGTTTCTGTGTTATAATGAGCTGCAATGGCTGAGGCGTGAATTTTGATGGAGGAGAAAGGTAGGACCTTATGAAGCATCTCAGTTAAGTATTGTAAAATCTGAGGTAAATTGGGCACTGTTGTGCTCATCCCTTGAGCTTGGATCCAGGCACAGAATCTTTTCCATTTTTCAGCGTAAGACTTTCTGGTACTAGGCCTCCTTGCCTCTAAAATGATATCCATCACAGGTTTACTGAGGGATGGTAAAGGAGAAATGATGTAATTAGCCAGGCTGGTAGATTCAGTATTCAAAGTTGAGGGTGCAGAATTTGGTTCTCCTGCTGAGACAATAGAGTAGGAGTCTAAGGCAGGTGCCATGGAGCCCACAGTGACACACTGCACAAGAGGGGGTACACCAGCGTTGGCGTGGCCAGTCTGGTGCAATCAAAATCATCCTTGGTTTGTCCTGTTTGATCTTTAGTAGTACTTTTCAGAGCAGAGGCAGAGGAGGAAAGGCATAAACTGATAGGTTTTTCCAGCTGAAGGACAGAGCGTCCACTTTCCATGCTTGTTCCTGGGGAGTCCTTGTGCAGAATTTGTCCAACTGATGGCTTTGGGGGGAGACAAACAGCTCTATATCTGGGCTCCCCCATTTGCTTGTCAACATGTTGAAAATCCTTGGTTCCAGTTTCCACTCATGTGGGTCCATGAGGTTTCTGCTTAGTTCATCTGCTAGTGTATTTAGTTTTCCTGGTAGGAATTGAGCTTGTAAATGTACTTGATACCTCAGGGCTGTGTTCCACAATGTCATGGCTAGTCTGCAGAGGGAGTAAGAATGTGTACCCCCCTGCTTGTTTATGTACCATATAACAGGGGTGCTTGTCCATCTTTATCATTAATTGTCCTGGAAGAATGTGGTCCTTGAAGGATGTCAGAGCATTCTGTACAGCTAACATTTCTTTTTGATTGATATGCAGGTGCATTTGACTTGGGTTCCATTTGCCCTGAATGCACTTCCCTGCCAGGTGAGCCCCTCATGCATAGTCTGATGAGTCTGTTGTTAAGGTGTGGGCGGCAGGGGGTAGTGTGAATGGTAGTCTCCTGTTTTGGTGGCAGGCCTCTGCCCACCAAAGTAACTCTAGGCATAGGCAAGGCATGATAGGAATCATTGCTTCTAGATCCTGTGAATGTTGACACCATAGTCTTTTGAGATACCATTGCAGTTTCCTAATATGCAGCCTTGCATATGGAATTAGAAGAATGCAGGAGGCCATGAACTCCAAGGCTTGCAGTATTTGCCTTGCAGATAACTAGATTTTTGTGGCCACTTGTTTGAAGTAGGTTGTCAAATGAATCCGTTTCTCTGGCGTGAGGAAAGCCATCTGAGAAGTTGTATTCAAACTTGCTCCCAGGAATATAATTTGTTGACAGGGTACCAGGTATGATTTATTTTCATTTATGGTGTACCCCAAACAAGTCAATACCCTTTGAACAAAGGCAAGATGATTCAAAAGTATGTCCTGGCTTTCTGCCTGAATTAGACAATCGTCCAGATATGGGTATATTTGAATATTTCTTTGCCTACAGAATGCAATGACTGGAGCTAGGCACTTTGTGAATACCCTGGGCACAGTAGATAAGCCAAAGGGCAGTGCAGAGAACTGATAGTGCATGTAGTCTGCTATGAAGCTTAGGTATCTTCTGCAAGACTCCCTGATAGGGATGTGCAGGTATGCTTCCTTTAAATCTAGTGTTGCTAACCATGCATCTTTGCCTAACATAGGAAGCAGCTGGTGAAGAGTCAGCATCTTGAATTTTGGAATCACCAGAAAGGTATTTATAGTAGAAAGGTCCAGGATAGGACACCATGTATTGCGTTTTCTGGGTACCAGGAAAAGTCTCGAATAGAACCCGTGTTCCTTTTCCTCTACTGGTACCAACTGAATAGCCCCCATGCTTAATAGAGAGAGTACTTGATTTTGGGCCTCTGCCACTGATTTGGGGGCAGATCTGGCCGCCTGCTTGGTGTTGGTAAGGTGTGGAAGTGAAATTTCTATCCTTGGGACACTATATTTAAAACCCATTTGTCCTGGGTAATGAGTTCCCAGTTTTTGGCCGGCAGACCAATCTTTCCGCCTAAAGGAGCATTCAGTTGGGAAGTGCTTGGAAGTTTTAGAAGCAAGTCATTGAGACTGTTTTCCATGGGGGGGGGTCTTACTACTCCCTGATTTGGGTGTGGAAACTCCCCACTGCTTAGTCTTGTGTGTCCCCTGGGACTGAAACTTGGGGTTTCTAGTATGTTTGGGTTTGGCTTGAGAAGACCTTGAAGAGGCTGGAAAGGAACAATTTTTAGAGGGCCACTGTCTACTAAATCTAGGAGGCTGAACTTGTAAGAAATCTTTAACAGTTTGCATAAATTTAGCTTTATCTTCCATCTTTTTAAGAACTTCCTCAACCTTGTTGCCAAACAGGCGGTCCTGATTTAAGGGAGCATCCATCAATTTAGCTTTAACATGATCAGGTAAAGATTGCTCCTTAAGCCAAGCATGCCTTCTGAGCACAAAACCAGTAACAGCAGCCCTGCAAGAGGCCTCTAAAGAATTAAATCCACATTGCAAAGTATGTTTTCCAGCCTGTTCAGCAGAATGCATTAAATCCTGCAATTCTTTATTTTCCGCAGTCAGGAATCAACATCATTTTCTGTTTAAGCAATCCAATAACATGTTGTTGATACTTTAACATATGAAACTGGCAGTTTAAAGCCCTAATGGCCAAGGTTGTATAAGTGTAAACATTCTTACCCCATCTATCGAGTGCCCTGGAGTCTCTACACAAGGGGTAGGATTTTTAGCAGTAGAAGCCTTAATGCCCTGCCCTTGGGTCCCTGTGAAATAGTCTCTGGAGCCGCAGTAGGATTTTTAAAAAGGAACTTGTGTGAATCAGGAACCCTGTATTATCAGTCAGGTTTTCTGGGAGCAGGAGTCAGGGAATCAGGGGCCAAACTAGATTCCAAAAAAGCATCTTCAACGATGTCTAGTACAGGAGGAATAGCTAAAGGCCTATGCTGAGGCAGGAGTAAGAAATCCCTAAGCCTCTTTTTGAATCAGAAAAATCCTGGCTTTCCCAGTGGAAATGCTCCCTTAGAGTATGTAAGGTTTCACAAAAATGGAAATCCTCTGGAGGGGAAGCAGAGGGAATAGAGTCCTCTGCATCAGAATCCTCATAAGTAGATAAGGGCAAATCCAGATCATCAGAAGAATCAGAATCCTGGTCAGAAGATTCATAAACAACTTCAGTCCTAGGTTTCATAGAAGGGGGAGGCTGGCTTCCCCTGATTAAAGTTACAAGATCTTCAGCCATTCTTATCATTTGTTTTTTAGGCATAGAGGCCTGAGCATTCGGCCTATGGGTGTCGTTTTTTTTAGGCATGGTTCGAGATTTAGGCCTAAAAGAAGAAGGAGCTGGTGTTGGTTTAATATGCAGGTCCATAGGCCTGAATACCCTCAGAAGCCAGTGCCTGCACAGTGGCTCTGGACCCATCCAAGGTAGAGACATCCACAGGTTCCATAGTTGAAGCATCTCGTGGCATACTGGACTCTGAATAGGTCTCTGTAGAGGCCTGTGAATCAGACATAGCGGGTATCAGGGGCTGCGAAAGCACCTCACTGAGTACTGGCTAACTGGCGACTGGCTTAGGAGAAGCATAGTCGGCAGTTTTGGACCTCAGCAGCCTGTCTGTCTTTATCCTTGTGTTTTTTTAGGAATCCTGGTAGTCGGATGGCTAACCGACATTTCTGGATAATTAAACTGAGAACCGAAATATTTAGAGGAAAATATACCCACGACGGATAGTGCACAGATTAAATAAAGCACAAAACAGACATCACGGTGCGTCGTGGTCAAGGCCTAGGCAAGGAATACAGTACGAATGAAAATCTTTATAAGGTATTTGCATTCCACACGTAATGCAATTATTAACTTTTACTGACATCGGTAAGGAGCAAGAAAAAGTTTCCCCAACAGGGTACTTAGCTTTAGTTGAACACTTCGGTTCTGAAATGCGAAAATGAAAATTTCAGGAGTCGGACGACCGGTACTTGTGAACTGCTTCTGCTTTGGGCACCGCATGGCAAGAAAGACTGATGTAATGGCGTCGGCTGAAAGTTTTACACCCCTGACGACCTGACGTCACGGAAGAAGGGACAGCAACCGGCGCAGGACCCAAGAATTTGTTAATCAGACCGACTGAGGACTACTGCAAGCAGATAACCCAAAAGTGATGACTGCAACAGTGAAACGCGAAGAACATCATCCTACACTACTTCTGATTACTTCAAGTGCAGTTACATGGATACATGTGAGTCCTGATAAAATATCAGTTTTCACTCACTGTAATCAGGTGCAGTCTGATGACTTGGGTTATTAGATAT
The DNA here is from genome assembly GCF_019279795.1 of Protopterus annectens. Classification (NCBI taxonomy): domain Eukaryota; kingdom Metazoa; phylum Chordata; order Ceratodontiformes; family Protopteridae; genus Protopterus; species Protopterus annectens. Next base: position 142,135,724 of record NC_056749.1, on the reverse strand, counting down.
CAGATACAACTTAAGATGTAATTTCTTAGGAACATGGAGGAACAGACATCTTTAAAATACAAACCATTTATATTCCCTGTATGGCATTCAATTACCATCCCCCTTTAGTAGTAATGTAGGTTCATTAAACAAATGGACCGAAATCGAAGAAAGCAAAGTGAAAATCTGGGAATGGTGGCAAATAAAAAGAGTAACTTGAATGTTTTAACCTGCCAGCATAACAAAACTCAAATTACAACCAGTAGCAGATGGTTTAACAGTTACAGGGAAGCCATGCAGTTTCTGAAATATAAAATAATAAACACGATTGACACTTAATTGTCCATGCCATACACTGAATGCATTTCTTCAAATAGCTGTGAATGCTATTACTATAAGAGGAAAAATTCCCCTGCAGTGTTACAAAGGTTAACATAATTTCTACAGCTCCAATGAGACTTTCAGCCCTGATTTTGTGACAAAAGAAGGCCATCCCTACTATAAAAAGATACAAGTAAAATAAAACAACTAGAAGTCAGCTGCTGAATTTCTGCCAAGCATGCAACTTCTCACCTGGCAGCAGTAAACATATAACACTGTGCACTCTGCAAACAAAGCTCAAAGGGTCTGGCACATATTTTAATAAATTAAGGTCATGACAAGAAAACTCTGATACTCAAATGTGACTGAGCTTATTTCATCTAGAAATGTCTAAGCAACTGCTGACTACATAAATCTTATATAAAACTTGTTCATGATTTCTACTAACCAGCAAGGATTTAATGATCCCTGAAGGACTTTCTTCTAAACAGATTACTGACACTTGAGTTCCTAAAACTTAACTCAAGTACCACATGAACAGCTGTGTAAAAAACAGCTACATCCTATGACTAAACCTGATTAGGGCCGGACTGACACTTGAGCCGTAATACAGCTATTAAACATATATACTGATTATGCTATCAGAGAGCACAAATGGCAACTGGCATAGTTTAAGTCACAACTATTAATGCGATGTTACAAAATATATTAATCTTTACACTGTGTTTCCAAAATGTAGCATTAATATATGACCAGTGTGTCACTGCCGAGACTTGATCATGTGGGTGAATGCGGAATAAACAGTGCAATGAATATCATAAATGGGTCTATATTAAAATCACAAAGAGGCATTGCATCGAACACCTCTTCAGCGACACAAAGACAGAATGCACTAAACTGCGAATGGTCAAAACAGCTATTTATTTTCCCTGAGAAAGAAATCGTAGTACCAAACACACACACAATTTAAAACATGACTAATTGGAGGGCTTCACCCCTCCACAGCCCCCAATGTGGGAGGCTGTGTCCCCCACACCCCCCTAAGTATACCAACTTCAAGATCGCACTACAGTGGGGTAAAGGGCAATGCTATGGCTCAGGCCAAGCGATTTTTTTCCCTGGAAAAAAATCACTGGCCTGAGCCTTTGCTATTTTCAGACTTTGGTCTTTATGTGTTGCTGAAGAGGCATTCAATGTAATGCCTCTTTGTGATTTTAATATAGACCCATTATAAAACATATTTTAATGCTATTATTCAATGGGTAGGTATTTGGGGATTTTGCCATTTTATTAGAAAATAAAAATATTGTCTGTGAAAAGGAAAACCTGACTGAACAGAAGGCAATATTTTAGTGTGGGAGTGAACACTGGACAGGGAATAAAAGCATTGGAATAATTTATTTTGTGACACCACTTTGCAAAGAATTCTTTTTTTCCTGCTAAACTGCATGAAGTCAGGCTGGAATATGTTGCTTAGAAATAATTCAGTTCAATCAATGAAAACTGCAAAACGGTATGCGACTGTGTTGTAAGGCTGAAAATGTGTTCATGTTTAATATTTTAAATTACTACTTTTATCAAAGAAAAGAACATGGAGGCAGTTCCTTTTACTCATTTAAGTGGCTATTAATCTTTTGTGCAAGGGTTAGTTTTAGATTCAGAACAAGCTAGCTGAGGGTAATACAGATATAATCCTTCAGCAACTTTTTTTTTTTCTAACCGGGATGCAATTACTGGGTTTATTATAAATAACCATAGCACCTTTATATGAAAAGTTTTTTAACATGCTCATCTGTGTTCATTGCAGTATTTAAATATCACATAATACATACTTGCTCTGTATCTTATTTCTTTCTGCCTCTTTTCACTTTATTTCACCATATCAGAAAGGAGAAAGCAACAAATGATATTTCCAAAATGAGCTGAAAACTTACTTCTTCACTGAGCAGGCAGGAAAAGATACAAGTGAAATAATTCATGACAATGTGACACTGCTGTTCAGAGAGAATTTGGTTTAATATTTTCAGTGACTTCATATCTAAAAGCCAAAAGATGAGCCAGCAAACTGTGAGACTGATTAATATTTATTCAATGAAAAAACAACAAACCGGTTTCAGCTGATATATACCACAGCCTTCCTCAGTGTAACTAAAATTCATTGAAGATAATCCTTTTATAGATGTGTTTTAATTAAATCAAACGTGATTGGATAATCAAAATTGTTCATTTAATCCAGGTGGGAATAAACCTCCCAGTTTAACAATCCACTTCTTTTCTTTAGTATCCAGAATGGAATGCCATCCTGCTTTGTTGGATTTATTACCTTTTATAATGTCAATGACCTGAAACTGAACTTGGCAGATAAATATTTGGTGGAATGTTTAAATAGAGCACTACTATTTTTTTGTTTCTCAAGTCACTAGTGTGTTCAGAAATTCTTAGTCTAAGTGGCCGTGAAGTTTGGCCAATATAGAAGGCACCACAGCTGCATGTAGCTAAATAAATCAGCCATTCACTGCTGCAATTGGCAAAAAAGTTAATGTCATAAACTGTGCCACAGTACTTACTTGTAAATTGTTTGGACTTAAAAACTTTACTGCAATGAGTGCAATGACCACATGAATAACATCCCGTGAGTGTGGTTTGTACTTCTTGAAAGGATGTTTTGGAACATGAATGTTTACAATGTTTGAAGTGTGAAGTTAGATTCCTGCCCTTACGGAATGAAAAATAACATCTGTCTGATAGAACATTAGATAGGTTGTGATCACTCTGTAGAATATTCCAGTGTCTTTGTACACTATTAATTAACAAATCAGAATTCCTACCTTAAGTATTGGCTAACCTGATAGGTGACAGCCTATGTTGCTCATGTTTATATTCCAAAAGATCTTCTCTTTTTAGTATATTGGCCCAATTGCTGGCCTGTAGAACATGTCCCATCTGATAGCCCCTATCCTTGAATCTGCGAGTCAGATCCTGTCTGTATTCCTGAAAAGTGGAATCCCTAGAACAAATACGTCTCATTCTAATATACAGGGATTTGGGGATGTTTCTTGTTATATGAGGTGGATGAAAGCTGGATGCATAGAGTAGGGTGTTGTATTGGGGATACTTCCGGAAAACTTCAGTACATAAAGTGTGGTCTGATTTCCTAGAAATAGAAACATCAAGAAAAATTATTATGTTTAAGTCAAAGATAACCATGAAGTGTAAACCCCATTTGTTTTCATTTAAGTATTCAATGAATTCAGACAAATATTCCACATCTGCCCTCCATACCATCCAACAATCATCCAAATAACGCCTCCATATGCCCAGTTCTGTCAGGAACAAATTATGGCCTGCATCGTAAATAAGCTGTTCCTCAAAAAAGGCCATAAAAAGGTCAGCATAAATGGGGGCAAATGATGCCCCCATGGCCGTACCCTTAATTTGCCAATAGCAGGTGTCCTGATAGAAAAAGACATTGTTAGTTAGAACATGCTCTGTCAGGCCGAATAGAAAAGTACTGAACCTTGGCTGATACAATTGTGATTTATTTAACCAGTATTCAAGGGCCTCTAGGCCAGCAGCATGAAGAATGTTAGTATAAAGGGCACTAATGTCTAGGGTACACATCAGCCATTCAGGTTCGAGTTGGGTGTCTGAGATGATTTTCAGAAAATCAGTGGTATCTTGTATGCATGATCTGACCCACTTCAATAAAGGTTTAAAATGTTTGGTAAGAAATAATGACAGTGGCTCAGTAATAGAGCCTCTCCCAGACACAACTGGTCTCCCAGGTGGTTTAACAGGATCCTTGTGTATTTTGGGCAAAAAATATATATACTGGCTCATGGAATCTTTGATGGTAAGCTGTTGTCTGACTTTGTCACTAATAATACCTTCCTCCTTGGCTGCTAATAGAAATTCATCTATCTGTTTTTTAAACTTAAAGGTGGGGTCCAGGGGCATCTCAAGATAATACCGCCTGTCCTGAAGTTGTCTTTCTGCTTCCGCATCGTATTGAAGCCAATTCATTACTACTACTATGGCCCCACCTTTATCAGCAGAAAGAATCACAATGTCTTTGTTTTGTAATTCAAATAGTGCATCTCTTTCGATCTTTGAGAGATTGTTTCGTTTGTAAATAAATTTACCCTTGTGATAGTGTAGATCTTTGAGAACACTACTTTGAAATTGGTGTACCGTGGGATTCATGGGAGGCATATACCTAGATTTATGATAAATGAATTCATCATCTACACCAAGGTCAGTAGAATCTTCAAAATGCAATCTAAGGTTTATAAGTCTACAAAATGACATTACGTCTTGTGCTAAAAGATCTTCAGTAACCAAGAAGCCAGGAATAAAATTTAAACCTTTATTCTGTAGTTCCATTTGTGTGGTGGGCAAAATCTGATCAGATATATTCAAAACATTAGCATTTTGGGTTATTTCTGTGTTATTAGTTTCAAAAGACAATCTATGTTATTTATTTCTGGCATGTTTTCTGCCTGCTCTTTTGTATTTGGGCCTAAAGGGGCCGAACTGTATGCCCTCTTGGGAGTGGGTGAGTCTGGTGTGTGTTGCATGTCTGTATCTGTGTATGAAGACAAATCATCAGTAGATGACCCTGTGTCAATAGGATGCTTTTTCAATATCGACCTTGGTCATTTTCTTTTAGGAGTACATGTTTGTGCTTGTTAAAATCTGACTTGTTTGCTAATACTAAAAGGGTTACCAAGCTGATAATACGTTTGGTCCCTTTGGAATTTTTTAATCTTCCTAGTTTTTAGTTGTTCTTCAAGA
>NC_056749.1:141790630-141793130 GCF_019279795.1 Protopterus annectens | reverse complement strand
ATGTGCTCGTACAGTGCCTTAGTGTAGGATTCAGCAGTTGAACTTTCAGTTCCCGTCTGCATGGGTGTCATGAAGTTTGTCACTTCTGACTTGAGTAGCATGAAGTTGGCTTTGGAGAAGTTTTTTATGGTGGTTTCTTTACTGGGGGGTAGGGGTGGGATGGGGATGTTAAGGGTGATTAGCTTATGGTCAGACCTGACTAACGAGGGGGTGACCATAGATGTGGAGCATTGATTTCCCATGTTGGTAATGACCAGGTCTAGGATATTGGAGCCCCTGGTGGGACTATGGATTAGTTGATCCAGGGCATTGGAATTTATGAATTCCAAGAACCGTTGCGCAAAGGTGTTGGGACATGAGTAGTTTTCCCAGTTAATGGCAGGGTAGTTAAAATCACCCAGTATTAGGGTGTTTGATTCTATCTTAATATTTTCCAGTATGTTTAGAAAGGTGTAGTGAGAATCTTGGGGTATGGTGGGGGATCTGTAGCAAGCTACAATTTGGATTGCAGTCTTACCTAGTGTTAGTTGCACTTGGAGAATTTCAGACACATTGTGTTGGCCAACTAGCCTGGTGGAGTGAATAATCTTGGTGAATATTGACACTCCTCCACCTTTAGTGTTTCGGTCCTGGTTTGGTGGCCAAAAAGTGTGGTAAGAGTTGTAGCCTAGTATTGCAGGGGTGCTCTCTGGAGCCTTGAACCATGTCTCAGTTACTGCACAGATATCGATGTTCTCCATTTTTAGGAGTGCCTCGAGAGAGTGCATTTTGAGGTTTAGACTTCTAGCATTGAGTAGCATTACCTTCAGATTTTACATGCTTGTACCTGTTACGGTGGTGGTTTTGTCCTTTGAAGTTTGCCTAAAAAAGGCAGTATAGGGGTGGCAAGAGCCTTAGCCAGTAACCTGAATCCCAGGGGCGACAGGTGCAGACCATCTCTGGCAAAGCATCGTTGTCTGTCAATCATGTCATCCCAGGCAGACAGATACTGGATCCCCTTTGAATGACACCATAAGCTTAGCCAATTGTTGAAGTCAATCATTTTATCCTTATATTGTGGTATCATTCTGGGCGAAGGCAGGATGCTACTCAGGGCTAGGGTCATACCTGCCTGGGCCACATGATCCGAGAGCTCTTCCATGTCTCTTTTCATGTAGTCCAGGGAGATGCATCTCAAGTCATTCACTCCAACATGGACAATGACAGAGTCATATTTGTACTTGTTGTGGAGTGACTTGAGTGCATGCATTATGTGGCGGATCCTGGCACCCGACAGGCAGCCGACTGTAATTTTCTCCTTATTCAACCTGGTGAGAGGGACATCAGTGTGCCGGACTATAGAGTCACCTATGACTAAAGTGTTAGGTACATTGTCTTGCCTTAGGGGCTGTTGCTGGGTGGCAAACTGGTGTTGTGAACTATGTGACACATTGGTTGTGATTGGTGTTTGTTTGCGTTTCAGCTTCAGAGGTCTTTGTTGCTTGGGCAGGTTACAGTTAAGGGCCTCTGCATATGTGGATTTAGTGTTGCTATATGTGGGTGTTGGTGGTGCGGGTTTAGAAGGGCTATGTGTTGCTTGAGGTGTAGTGTGGGTGTTAACCTTCTCCTCTTGACTGTTTAGCACAATCTTGGGTGGAGAGAGCTTTGCTTCCATTTTGGCTATGTAAGTGCATCTCTCACAGGTTGTAGTGTTGGGTGGTAGGAGGAGAGGGTTGTCTGTGTACATGAGGCAATTGCTGCATTGCCCCAGTATGCCCAGATTCACCAGGTGGACAGGAGAAGTCACTAGAAGCTGACCCTTGGACATGCCTGGTTTGGGGCTTTTTTTTTTCTTTGTAAAGTATAGGAGCTGTTTCCTTTGCAAGGTACTTTGCAATTATAGGCTGTTTAGTGCCTACTATTAATTTCTCCTGGTTAACAAGGAGAGTTCAGTGTTTGTATGCGTTTAAGGCTTCCTAGTGCTTTCCAGCAGGTATTAGAGAAAGTGCTAGTCACAGAGATGCTTAAAGGTAAGATTGAAAAGAATGCACTCTGCAGTGTGCACTAGAGAAGTTAGATGTGAAAGTAGGTAACTTGAGTTTTACCTGTTTAAAAAGTTAAGGTTTAGTGGAGAGTTACTATTTTTAAAACAGCAAGATGGATTGAAAGGGGTGGTCACTTTTGTATTTTGGTACTATGAAATACTGTAGGATGGCCAATAAATTTAAATAATTGAAGGGGTGGGATTTCAAAAATGATGATTTTGTGATTACTCACATTAGCCAGTGAAAGTAGAGAGAAATGAGATATATGGTCAGATTAACATAAGAGGCGGGCAACTAGAAAGACAGTGGTATTTAACAAGACAACTTAAATGTGTGGGAGGGCGGGAAAAAATTCTGCCTGACTCAGAACAGAGAGAGCTGTGGTCTCTTTTGAAGTTTTAATATGCTGTTAAAACAGAATGCAAGCAAAACACAAGGTAAAGAAAACAAACTACAGTATTCAAAATATAGAAAGG
>NC_056749.1:141695630-141785630 GCF_019279795.1 Protopterus annectens | reverse complement strand
TTAGTCCAGATTTCAGGTTTTGCTGAATTCCGGACTGTGGTATAGTTTCCTGTGTTGCCCATATCCTTACTTGGATAGGAGGAAGCTTCTCTGTTAACTAGTGAGAATGGGAAGCTTTGAGCAGCCTATCTGTCCCTGGAGGAGTGGTCTCAGCCCTGAAACTAGTAGCTTATTGGCCGTTTTGAGTCAATTCCTATCTCTTTCAGTTTCCCTGCTTTAAAACCCGCATTTGCATGGTTTTGCGCCAGTATACAACTCCGCACAGCTCCTCGTGATGTCCTGCAGAGTGATACAGGCAACAGAGAGACCCAAGAGAGACTTTTCCAGATTTAAGTATTTTTTTTCTCTGTCTTTTTGCTCCGACTGCCTTTTCCCGCCTAAAAAGCAAATTTCTAACTGATCTGTGCTTTAAAAAGTTTAAACTGCATTTGCCTTCTGCGTTTTACAGTTTTTGCACTTGTTTTATATCAATTTAAGTCATTTTTGTATTGTATAACTGTTGTAGGCTACACACTAAAGTGCGCTAGCCTGTTTATAGCATTTGCAGTGTTTTCTGTGTGTTTTTCTGCTGTTTCCTGAAAAAAACAAACAAAAAAAAATATTCTCTTTTCCCACCTTTGCTGAACTAGATTAGTCCAGATTTCAGGTTTTGCTGAATTCCGGACTGTGGTATAGTTTCCTGTGTTGCCCATATCCTTGCTTGGATGGGAGGAGGAGACTTCTCTTTTCGCCTGTGAGAGTGGGCAGCTTTGGGTAGCCTGCCTGTCCCTGGGGGAGTGATCTCAGCCCTGAAGCTGGTGGCTTGTTGGCCATTTTGGGTCAATTCCTATCTCTTTCAGTTTCCCTGCTTTAAAACCTGCATTTGCATGGTTTTGTGCCAGTATATAACTCTGCAAAGCTCCTCGTGGTGTCCTGCAGAGTGATACAGGCAACAGAGAGACCCAAGAGGGACTTTTCCAGATTTAAGTATTTTTTTCTCTGTTTTTTTGCACCGACTGCCTTTTCCCACCTAAAAAATGAATTTCTAACTGGTCTGTGCTTTAAAAAGTTTAAATTGCATTTACCTTCTGCTTTTTACAGTTTTTGCACTTGTTTTATATCAATTTAAGTCATTTTTGTATTGTATAACTGTTGTAGGCTACACACTAAAGTGCGCTAGCCTGTTTATAGCATTTACAGTGTTTTCTGTGTGTTTTTCTGCTGTTTCCTGAAAAAAACAAACAAAAAAAATATTCTCTTTTCCCACCTTTGCTGAACTAGATTAGTCCAGATTTCAGGTTTTGCTGAATTCCGGACTGTGGTATAGTTTCCTATGTTGCCCATATCCTTGCTTGGATGGGAGGAGGAGACTTCTCTTTTCACCTGTGAGAGTGGGCAGCTTTGGGTAGCCTGCCTGTCCCTGGGGGAGTGATCTCAGCCCTGAAGCTGGTGGCTTGTTGGCCATTTTGGGTCAATTCCTATCTCTTTCAGTTTCCCTGCTTTAAAACCTGCATTTGCATGGTTTTGTGCCAGTATATAACTCTGCAAAGCTCCTCGTGGTGTCCTGCAGAGTGATACAGGCAACAGAGAGACCCAAGAGGGACTTTTCCAGATTTAAGTATTTTTTTCTCTGTTTTTTTGCACCGACTGCCTTTTCCCACCTAAAAAATGAATTTCTAACTGGTCTGTGCTTTAAAAAGTTTAAATTGCATTTACCTTCTGCTTTTTACAGTTTTTGCACTTGTTTTATATCAATTTAAGTCATTTTTGTATTGTATAACTGTTGTAGGCTACACACTAAAGTGCGTTAGCCTGTTTATAGCATTTACAGTGTTTTCTGTGTGTTTTTCTGCAGTTTCCTGAAAAAAACAAAACAAAAAAACAAAAAAAAATTCTCTTTTCCCACCTTTGCTGAACTAGATTAGTCCAGATTTCAGGTTTTGCTGAATTCCAGACTGTGGGATAGTTTCCTGTGTTGCCCATATCCTTACTTGGATAGGAGGAAGCTTCTCTGTTCACCAGTGAGAGTGGGGAGCTTTGAGCAGCCTATCTGTCCCTGGAGGAGTAGTCTCAGCCCTGAAACTAGTAGCTTATTGGTTGTTTTGGGTCAATTCCTATCTCTTTGTTTACCTGCTTTAAAACCCGCATTTGCGCAGTTTTGTGCCAGTATACGACTCCGCACAGCTCCTCGTGGTGTTCTGCAGAGTGATACAGGCAACAGAGAGACCAAAGAGAGACTTTTCCAGATTTAAGTATTTTTTTCTCTGTTTTTTTGCTCCGACTGCCTTTTCCCACCTAAAAAGCGAATTTCTAACTGATCTGTGTTTAAAAAGCTTAAATTGCATTTACCTTCTGCTTTTTACAGTTTTTGCACTTGTTTTATATCAATTTAAGTCGTTTTTGTATTGTATAACTGTTGTAGGCTACACACTAAAGTACGCTAGCCTGTTTATAGCATTTACAGTGTTTTCTGCATGTTTTTCTGCTGTTTCCTGAAACAAACAAAAAAAAATATTCTCTTTTCCTGCCATTGCTGAACTAGATTAGTCCAGATTTCAGGTTTTGCTGAATTCCGGACTGTGGTATAGTTTCCAATGTTGCCCATATCCTTACTTGGATAGGAGGAAGCTTCGCTGTTCACCAGTGAGAGTGGGGAGCTTTGAGCAGCCTCTCTGTCCATGGAGGAGTGGTCACAGCCCTGAAAACTAGTAGCTTATTGGCCATTTTGGGTCAAATTCCTATCTCTTTCAGTTTCCTTGCTTTAAAACGTGCATTTGCGCGGTTTTGCACGATTTTGCGCATAGCGCAGCATCGGGCCCTCTTAAACGGGTTTGGACTATTCCCGGCTCCACAAAGTCTGTTCTTCACTTTTTCCCTTGGAACTGTTCTAAATCTCAAAGTAAGCACTCTATTTTCATTCTAAAGCCCTGCAGCTGCTCGTATAAGTAATCTTATAAGTAAGCACTAATAAACTAAAGCACTACACCCTCTTATACTCCCTTTTAAGTACTTGGCTCCCTACTTGTCCTTTTTGATCAGTCAAAAAGTAGTTCCTTATACTATTCTGGCATGTCCAAAAGTCAGTTTCGCGTTTACTCTCCGGTCCAGCTGGTGAATCTGGGAATCTTGAGGCAATGTTACAACTGCCTTATTTACACATACCACACTCTCCTCCTCCCAACAAGCTCAAATATATGTGAGAGATGCAACTATATAGCTAAACTGGAGGCTGAAGCTCTCTCAACCCAGTACTGGTGCAGTCAGTCAGGAGGAAAAGGTAACCACACACACCACAAATCCAGTCTCACATAGACCTATCGCAACAGCAAACCAAACACAAACACACAAAAACATACTTGGAGGCTCTAAATAAAAATCTGCCCAAGCAGCAGAGACCTCCAAAGCAGACATCCAAGCAACCGCTACCCCACAACAATACCCACATATCACATAGTTCACAAAGTCAGTGTGCCACACAGTCACAGCCCTTAAGGATAAACACACCTAATACACTTTTAAAAGGTGACTCTATTGTCAGACACATTGATGTCCCACTCACCAGGCTGAACAAGGAGAAGGTCACTGTAAGCTGCCTGTTGGATGCCAGGATCCGCCACATAACACAAGCAATCAGGTCACTCCAAAGGCAAGTACAAACATGACTCCATCATTGTCCATGCTGGTGTGAATGACCTGAGACGTACCTCCCTGGACTACATGAAAAGAGACATAGAGGAGCTCCCTGATCATGTAGCCCAGGCCGGTATGACCCTGACCTTGAGTAGCATCTTACCCTCACCAAGAATGATGCCACAGTATAAAGACAAAATGATCAATTTTAACAATTGGCTAAAGTATTGGTGTCATTCAAAGGGTCTGTCAGCCTGGGATGACATGCTCGACAAGCCACGTTGCTTTGCTAGGGATGGCTTGCACCTGTCAACCCTGGGCTTTCGAATACTGGCTAAGGCTCTTGCCACCCCCATAGTGCCTTTTTTAGGCAAGGCTCAAAAGACAAACCCACCTCCATAGACAACACAAGGAAAAAGAAACTAAGGGTAATGCTGCTCAATGCCAGAAGTCTAAACCTCAAGATGCATGCACTCAAGGCTCTCCTCAGTATGGAGAATATCGATATCTGTGCAGTAAAAGAAACATGGTTCAAGGCTCCCGAGAGCACCCCAGTACTACCAGGTTATACCTCATACCATGCTTTTCGGCCCCAAAACTCAGACCGAACCACAAAAGGAGGGGGAGTATCCATATTCATCAAAGATACCCACACCTCCAGGTTAGTGGCACTGCACAAAGCATCGGAGACCATCCATGTGCAACTAACAGTGGGCAAAACGGCCTTTCAGTTTGTAGCCTGCTACAGACCACCCTCCCAAACTCAGGAACCCCACTCGGCTTTCCTGAGAACACTGGAGAATATGAAGGTCTCTAGAAACACCATTATATTGGGTGACTTCAGCTACCCAAACAGACTGGGAGCACTACTCAAGCCCTAACACCCTCGCCCAATGGTTCCTAGAATTTATAAACCCAAATGTTATGGAACAACTGGTCACCACTCCCACAAGAGGGGAAAACATATTGGACCTGATCATCACCAACATGGGGAATCTATGTTCCATACCAGAGGTATACCCCTAATTGGTAAGATCTGACCATAAATTAATCTCACTGGACATCCATATCCCGTCCCCAACCCCAGCCAAGGAAACCACGGTGAAGTTCTCAAAAGCAAACTTCACACTTCTCAAAATCGAGGTGGAATCCTTCAAAGCCCCCGGGCCGGTGGAAAATATGGCCCAAACCGCAGAATCCTTTACAATCACATTCTATGGACACCTACAGGAATGCATGGATCGTGCTATCCCAAATAAAACCAAGATTCACTCCTCCAAAGGCAGGAGACCTGTCTGGTGGACCCCCAGCCATAAATAAGCTATACAACAGAAGGAGGAAGCTACTACATGATGGAGCAAAATCCCAAAAAGGGAAGGCATCTCTGATCAGTACAAGCAAGAAACTACGATCCCTCATAAAATCATCTAAGGCCAGCTTCGAAAGAAAAATTGCACAAGACGCTAAAGATAATCACAAGGCCTTCTTTAGTTATGTCAGGAACCTGGGTGGAAAACTCCCAAATATGCTCTGAGTTAGTGCAAAATGACAAAAAAAACACTGAACTCACAGACATTGCCAACATCCTGGCAGACAGGTTCAGTGCAAACTTCTCCACCCCCTACCCCCCCAAAAGAGCAAATGTCTATCCCAACAGAGTGTAGGCTCCCTGACATCACAGATGCACAGGTGAGAGCTGCCCTCTCCAAAGCAAAAAACACAGCATCAATGGGACCGGATGGTGTCCCGGGCTGCATCTTACACGAGCTCCAAGAAGAACTGAACCCTCACATAAAGTCACTGTTAAATCTCAGCCTTACTACAGGATATGTACCCAAGGAATGGCGTACAGCAACAGTAGTCCCACTCCACAAAGGTGGTGCCACAACGGACCCCGGAAACTATCACCCTATAAGCCTGACTAGCCTGGTCTGCAAAGCTATGGAGCGTATCATCATGGAACTCATAAACAAAGACATTGGGAACCTCCAAACACTGGATCCTACCCAATTCAGCTTTGTTAAGGGCAGATCGTGCCTCTTGAACCTGGTTGATTTCTTTGAAACAGTCACCAAGGCCATAGATGAAGGTAAGGTAGTCCACACAGCCTACCTGGACCTCGCAAAAGCCTTCGACACAATACCCCACTCTGGCATCATAAATAAGCTCACCAGCTTAAATATCAACCCCTATGTCACAAGATGGGTTGCAAACTGGCTCAGGGATAGAACCCACATGGTCAGAATTGCAGGTGCCATGTCAGAATCTAAACCAGTTACAAGTGGCGACCCACAAGGCTTAGTCCTGGGACCTCTCTTGTTCGGTATATATTTCTCTGAGGTACAGGCTAACATGGGAGGACTATGGCTGACCATGTTCGCAGATGACTGCAAACTGGGTGTCATAATTGACTCGCCAACTGAGACAAGCATCCTCCAAAAGGGTCTCACAGAGACGGGTAACTGGTGCCAGAGCCATGGGCTAAAGCTAAATGCCAAAAAGTGCATAGTCATCCCCTTTGGGAAAAACAAAGTGCCCACAAATTACCACATAGGTGGTAATCCATTAAGTACGGAAGAAGTAATTAGGGATTTGGGGACCCAAGTAGATAGCAATCTCTCCTTTGACAATCACGTTGCCAAAGTGGGTAGAAAGACCTTCTATATAGCCCACCTTATCACGAAAGGGTTCACATCTAGATCAAGAGAGGTCATTGTGCCCGTCTACTCATCACTCATCAGGCTTATAACTGAATAAAATGCCCCATTTGGGATGTACCTTACCCGACACCTGCAGCAACTGGAAAGACCCCAAAAGTACCTCACCAAGAGGATCAAGGGACTCAAACAGATGCCCTATGCAGTTAGGCTAAAGAAACTCCAGCTCTACTCAGTTGCTTACCGCCTACTCAGAGGCGATCTGTGCCTGACGTATAAAGCCATGTCCAACCCTGAATTAATGGACATGCTCCACCTCAGGAAATCCAAATCCCTTAGAGCTACATGCTCCAGGGACTTAAACCTCAGCACAGAAATAAATAGGACATGCTGGAGGGACAGATTCATATCCCAGAGGCTCTCCTCACTCTGGAACAAAATCCCAATCCAGGTTAGGCAGAGCCCCTCAATGACCCTCTTCAAGAGAAATCTTGACGAGTGGATGGGAGATCGTAGGTTTACCCCTGGGATCTCTTCTGTGTCCCTGCTAGACAGAGGCACAGTAAACTAACCTTAAAAGGGCTATCTTCTCTGACCTACTATACAGAGGCACAGTCAACTAATCTAAAAGGGTAGAGAAAGCCAAACACACACTGGCTAGGCTTATAAATGCCCTAGGGCAGATATCCTAGTATCAACCTATGAACCAATTATATATATATATATATATATATATATATATATATATATATATATATATTACATATATACACATTTTATATATATATATATATATATATATATATATATATATTCACACACACACACACAATCATCTGATGTGACTGATTTACAGCTTTGTCAAAACAGTTACTATTGATTATCTTTAGTTGATTTCCAATTCATGAACACCTTAGTGTCCATTACAGTCAGATCACAGAACGGTAGAGGATAAGAATTTCTCCTCATATCCTATATTGTGCAATCACAAGAGCTGGTCATACTTCTCAACCTGGAAACATCAAATATCTGCACAAACCAAGGCCCATGAAAAGTAGGTACAACTGACCAAAAACGTGAATGCTGATTAACATGAAATATGCATACATAATTATACAACCCCACCCACTCCAACAGAACTGTAGGATAGCAACATCCAAATGCAAATTGAATAGACAAAATATTAAAGAACACAAAATATAACCACAACAACAATGTTTTACTTGGGCTATTTCATGATTAGGATCACGAATCTCTGTAAAATAGAAATATCAAAATTTGCCCTAGTCTCCTGTCCAGATTAAAACAAATGAAGTTTGGCAACAAACCAAGTTGTCCTGGGACATCTTCATGGGGGTGGGGGTTAGGTTGATATAGGGGGAGTTAAGTGGGTTGGGGAGGTAAAATGGTTAAGTGAAGGCAGGGATGGTTGGGAGGAAATGATTTAAGGACAGGGAGGGGCTTAAGGGGTTTAGTCTAGAGTAGGTGGGTTAAGCAATCACATTTTGAACTTAAATGAGTAGTTGGAGGAAGCTTGCTGAATAGATAAGCAAGCTGAGGTAAGGATGCTGCTTATGTGGTAGAAGTTAATCCAATGAATGGTACCTGAAGTGAGATGGGACGCTGCTTCATAAGTGAAGTAAGTGAGCAGAGGTATGGACCCTGCTTGTTGGGGAGGGCGAGTAGGTACGCTGCCCTGATTAACATTACACGGATGTTATGCTGTGTTTAGAATTAATTATATTATGAAGAGTGGTAATTAATGAATTTGGTGAACAAAGCTATGTTATGGAAATTTAATAAAGGTCATCAAATGTCAATTGGTGTGATGTGTTTATTGAAGGGGGATCAGGACAAATCCTATATAGTTAGAAAAAGTGTCTTCCAGTTATCAGCCAAACACGCATTATTATACTTATTCAACACAGGCATTATCAGAAATGCAGATATAACAAAACACATGACTCTGAGTCCTGATAAGTGTATTTAAGAAAAGGCACTGTTAGTTTCACAGTCTGTTGTATCTGCATATTAGCAGAAAATCAGGCTGCACTGTTTATTGGAAGTCGATTGTCGATTGTACTTCAGTCTGTTTCATATGCTAAGTCATACGTACATAATACTCACATTTTATAATATAAAAATAGTTATTTTACAACACTAATTAATTTTAGTCTATTACTAGTACCCCTTGGCTGATTTTATATAGAAAATATATAAATCCAACTATAATCCACTGTCAGACCATATCTGTGTTTGCATAAATGTGGTAAAATGGATATATCTGTTTGTGAAAGCATTGCAGGAGGTTTATAATCCAATTTATGGATCACTGGTCCTTCATTTGTTAGCTTGTCAGGCTGAAGACAGTTTAAACTTTTCCTAGTTCAGAGAGAAGTTTATTATTCAGAGGAATATGCATGCGCACACACACACACACACACACACACACACACACACACACACACACACACACACACACACATTAGGCAATGCTTGCCAAAGCAATTTCAGGAACTTCAGTCCCTTGCATAATCCTTTCTCAAAGGGAAGTCGGAGCTTTTTAAGTCTCTGCTGTAAAAAAAAGTATTAGAAAATGTTGCGAGTATCACAAAAAAGTGCTTATGTTAACACTATTCTCACCCTTTCCTTCCATAATTTAGAGACTGTCACATGGCTATCTATGACTCTCAGTACTTAAACTGGCATCTGCATCAACATGTTAATGAAAGGAATGCAAAGAAACGAAACACCCAAGTGCTCACAAAATTATATTTCCTGAAATATAAAGTGGAAACAATTTATTTACTTATTTTTTTTTATTCTCGCTTGCATTTGATGTCTAAGTAAATAGGTATAGATACACGTAGATAGGGCACAAAACCAATTAAAACTAGATGTATGCATACCTCTCAGCTGTACAGACTTTCGCCTCATATTTTTGGCCCGTTTCTCAGAAAATTGTGGTTTTCTGGCAAATCACTGGCAAATTGTTGAGGATTGAAGTCAGAAAATAATGACAGCCAGTATAGTTTCAGACTTCATAACCTTCAGAAAATTCATACTAATGCAAAACCTGTTGTTCTATCTATGTTTTAAGTTTGTAAGTGCAATACTTAAAAAGTGTACCTACTTTTGGGCCTTTGTCCCCCATTATTTATTGCTTTGTCCAGATTTCTTGCTATAACAGGTTGAGAGGTATGGACATGTGTGTGTGTGTGTGTGTGGGAGGGGGGGGACAATACAGTACGGCACTTATTTTTACTTCACAGTTTTTGATTCTGTGGTTTGGTTTCCAGCTGGGACTGCCTTCTATGTGTGTGCAGTATGCATGCATATCTTCCCTCACTGTGCCTACAGAGACTTTTCCAGATTTCCGCTCTTAAGTCAAACATACTGATACAGGTGAGCGAACCATCCTCCAAACTCCATGGGTGTCTGCTCACATGTTTGTATATATGTTGGGATGGACTAACATCTGGATTTAGTTCTGTCCTTTATTTCTGGTGTGTGCCAATATAAGCTCCTCCCTCTCCCTTCCATTGCCAAGAATAATAAGGATATCAAAAACTGAATGAAGATGGATGAATAAATTAATCTTTTTCGCTGCATTATCTGTGAAAGTGACACACATTCTCACTAACTGTGTGCTTTGATTGCATTCTATCAACACTTTTGGCATGTGTTTTTTAAAGTGGCACTGAAGAAATCTACCGAAAGCGTACTGCTTCATTTTAGGACTCACTCTCTCTCTTGCATCTTGATATGACCAAAGTTCTGTACACAGAATCCAGTTTATTATTTGAAACATGGAATAAAGCATCAGAGAGTGAAAAATTCTGCATGAAGACTGCCTTCATTGTTTTCTGTGAATATGACCAATTC
The DNA here is from genome assembly GCF_019279795.1 of Protopterus annectens. Taxonomy (NCBI): domain Eukaryota; kingdom Metazoa; phylum Chordata; order Ceratodontiformes; family Protopteridae; genus Protopterus; species Protopterus annectens. Next base: position 141,775,479 of record NC_056749.1, on the reverse strand, counting down.
TCCAGTGCCAAAAGCATTATTCCAATGCATATTTATAACTACATATGAAAAGAAAAAGGTCAAAGTCCTGTAAGTTAGAAAACAATAGAACTTAACAGCCCTTACTGGGGAGACAGTAGTGCTTTCAGACAAGCTGCAAGCCAAGTGACTTGTCGGTTTCCCTACTGCATGAATGACTTTAGTACACATGTGGCAGGGGCACTGTATCTAATGATGGCCTTAATAAGGAAAGCATACAGTGCTAGAATGGCTTCTCTGTATCTTGAAGATATCCCGCTTGAAATTAACTGGGACAGCTAGAAGAATTTCCTGATGGTGATGGAAACATCAGGAATAAATGACAGAATTACCCACATAAGTACCCACGTTTGTTATGACAGAATCTGTGTGAATAGGAGAACTGGAGCACAATTTATAATATATGAGGTGGGAATACCTTTTTTTGTCTGAATGCTACCACAGTGCCCTTTTTTTTTGCATTTAGTTTGAACCCATTTTCAATACAGGTACATGCACATTACAGCCTGACTGAAGCTGGTTAATATAACAGCTTGAGTAGATACTAGTGCTTGGGATGCAGTCATTTAAAATCTGAACAACAGCACTTCTGTGATACCACTTTAGATGGCTGAAAAATAAATGCCAAATAGGAGGGGGTTCAAGGCTGACCCCTCTGGTGCTGCACCCAGTTACAATTCAATGTTCTCAGAGAGTACCAGCAACTTTGAAAACCTGGCATCTGCTGGACAACCAGTTTGCAATCCAGTGGATAACATTGGTGTTTACATTACGTTTGTGTAATTTTTAATAATATTAGTTTGGGGGTAGTACTGTCAACTACTTTGACCAAGTTAAAATAAGCAGCCTGCATTGAGTGACCACGGTCTACAACCTCTGTACTCTTTTCAAAGAAGCTTTCTAGGTTCAGGAGACAAGAACAGTCCTTCTTGAAATCAAACTGATTGATGTCTGGATCAGCTAAAATTGCTTATATCTGCAGAAATAAGTTCTGTTTTGATGTGCTACATGACTTTACATATAAGGCTGGTGACGCTGATGAGTTTACAATTACTCAAGTCTGTAGAGGGGCCACCTTTTCCTAGGGAGGTCAAAGTGGCTATTATGCAGGTATCGGGCACAAACCTACTGATAAGCTGAGGCTGAACACTAAGCAGAGGCCCAGTAACTGCATACTTGTTACTGATGAGGAAGTACCTGTTAAGTTGTCTGGGTCATGGAAATATTTTTACCAGCTGACAGGGATTTTAAGATTTCTGTCAAGGTGAAAATTCATTTTCAGAGATACTGGAGGGAACAATGTGGATAGGGTGGGGTAATATATATTGGTTGTATCTTAGGGACTACAACATGTGGTATTATAGATGAGCTCAGTGCACTGTTGGACATTATTCTTTAATTTCCTAATATAACTAAAGAAAGATTTGAGGTTTCATTTAGTATTTGTAGCCATCTTGAGATCATAATTACATTTTCTAACAGTATATTTCTTAATTTCCTTGCTGAATTGTTTGTGTAATGCTGACATGAAGGAATGCAGATTTCTTACAAGTTTTCAATATTTTTCTTGTTTGTTTCACTGTTTATTAATGCAGGATTTACACCATAAAAGATTATTCCTGAATTTACTGTTATATTTATGGCTGACTTACTATGCAAATATTCGGGTCCCTGTAAAAGTCAGGGGGAGTGTAGCACGCTACTCAGTTGGGACTATTTGTGAGGGGATACTGGGAATTTTGCACAGGTCTTCTACAAGCTGAAGTGGGCTGCCCTGGTGAAGTCCCTAAAGATGGTCTCTTGGTAGTGTGGTGGTACCACTAGGCCTGACGGAGAAGACTGACTTATAGTCATATGTAACCATGGATGAGAAGTGAGGGTTGTGGGCTTGGTTAGTAAGGATCAGATCAAGAAAATTAGATCCTCTAGAGTGTAATTCTGCAATTTGTTCTACAGCATTCAAAATTAAAGTCTAGGAAACACAGCATATCCATTTTAGAGGTGTAAATCTGCCAATTAATGCTTAGTTAAATGAAGTCTCTTATCAATAGTGTTAAGATAATTTCCATGATCTTTGGAAGATATCAATGGGCTCTGTAGGTAATAAAATAATTCTAGGACTTGTTAATGGTGATTTGGATCTCCACAGTCCGCAAGTTAGGTTTCTGGATAATCTGGCATGAGGTGACTGTGTTTCTGACAAATGCAGACACTCCCCTGCAGTTATTTAAGGACCTGAAGGCATGACAGGTGCTAAACCCTTGTATTTAGAGTGTTGTCACTGCAGTGAAAACTATGCCTCTAACTACGCAAACATGGCTGTGTTGGCTTTGCAAAATGACCTCAAGTTCGAGCACCTTACTATTGTCTAAGTACTGCCACCATGATGTCGTCCAAATTTAAGTTTGAGTTTACTGTGTAGGAATGCCTGTTAGGGGGACTCTAGGCACTATGGTGACACCAAAGGCTTTAGCCAATATGTGAAAGTCCACATATTAGAGGTGAAAGCCAGCCCAGCAGAAACAGAAAGTGCTGTCTATCATCTCATCCTGGACTGACATATACTAGATCCCCCAAGAATAGCACCAACTATTTAGCCAACTGTTGATGCCAATTATCTTCTCTTGGCATCAGGGCATCATTCCGGATGAAGGCAATATACTACTCGAAACCAGTTTTTTCCTGCCTGTAACACATGAATAGTGTTCCTTCATGCCTCACTGCATGTCCCTCTGGGTGCAGCACCTCAGCTCATTCACTCCCATATGCATCACCATTAGATCATAGATATATTTGTCGAGTTTAAGTGCCTTTAGAGCTTTACTGACATCATGGAACCTGGCACTGAATAAACAGCTTACAGTCATCCTGTTCTAGTCCAGTCTGGCATGTGTGTAATCTGTATTCCTATTTAACAAGTCACTTATGATTAATAGAAAATGCCCTGTGATACTATTAATGAACAGCAGCAGCTTCTACATGCTTTACCCCACACAAGGGTCTTCTCAAATTACCTATGGTGTGATCTTCTCACTAGGGGTAATAATTATCGACCATGGCATGAGTACAGACAATCTGACACCAAATGGGATATGTTAATTCAAGCACTGAAAGGGAAACATGCTAAGCTTACAATGGCCCACAAGGTCAACTAGCCTAGTACTTAGCTATGAACTTGTGCAAAAGCAGAAACTGAAACCTTCAGGGCTTCGATCACTTTTCTTGGTGACTCTTGGGTGTGCTGTCTGGAAATGCAGTATGTGAGTGGAGAAGGAGAAGGTATTGACTTCTGTGCTGGGGGCTGGAATCTTTTTTTTTTTAGGTGGCCTTTGGTAGGTTTTTCTTTACAGCCTCAGTGTAACTTATAGGCTTAGTGGTAAGTTAAGGTATGATGCTTACTGATACTGGGTCAATGCAGGAGGCTTGCTTCCATGTTTCTTAAATATTTACATATGTTGCAATATGAACTATCAACTGACAGAAGCATTGAAAAGTTCAGCATAAAACAGTTGCTATTCTGCCTCAGAACATCTAAGTGATCAGACTAGCTACAGTTGGGGGTGAGAGTAGACTGTGTTCACAAACTGAGGAGCAACTGCATGGAAATGTACTTTAAACATTTGAGAAGTTTGCAGTCAGATCATGTGGTGTAACACGAAGGCCAAATAAAATATAACCAAGAATATTTTTTCCCCTAGAAAGGGGGATAAATAGGGCTTTCGAAGAAATAAGTGTTCAATATTAAACTTGCCCACTGGTGCCATACACATTCCGACATGTTTTTCAATACAGTCAATATACAGCCATTAGTAATCAGCTAAGTAGGTTTTCTTTACAGCAATGTAAAAAAGTCACCCTTCAAATCTGCTAGACTCACTATTGTATGAGAATTATGGCACATTAGCCACGTGTTTAATAACCAACTACTTACAATAAAAAGTGACCCAGTAACAGCTGGTTTTCTATAGTATCTGGTTCCCAGAACTTGCATCACCATATACCCAAGCAACACATCCAAATAATTCAACTAACATGTATCAGCTCTACGTGAAGAGGGGTCCGAATGGAGAGATAAGTCAGCAAGCTATTAAAGCATTATTGCTAAAATTGAAATCATCCTCAAGTCTTGGTGAGTAACTTTGTGAGGTGGACCCTATTTTTCACAAACTCACCAAGATGACACTGATATAAAGACTGTATTTAGATAGCATATATCATGGACAGAAGTAGGTTAAAAATTAAGAGAGAGCTGGGTGCACAAGGCCCAGGATAAAAAAGTGCCCAATCCTGGTAGGCACACTGGTGCCAGGACTAGAAAAGATGGCAGTGTAGAATCTTCAAAATATGGAAACATTCCTACAATGGGGCCAGACCCAGGGGGAGAACAGCCCCCCCGTTGTAGAAGGAAGTAGTGGTCCACAAAAATCACAAAAACTGATAAGTCAAAGAACAGCCATAAAGACGATAAAGTGGACTATTTAGGAAAAGAAAAATGATGTATTATTATCACGCAAAAAGCCCAGAATTTCCAGACACAAGATATACAATTCATTAATACAACAGATTTGTGACTGGGCACATTGCGGGTGTTGAAAAGAGCTCTTCTAGCTGACATTAAAAGATTGAAACAATAATAATTTCCTGAACTTCAACCATACTTTGACTTATGAGTGGGGTCCACTCCAGTCATAGTATTAGAAACCCAAAAGATCTGGAGAAATTACAAAAAAAAAAAAGAAATCCATTGTCCTTAAGGTTTTCCACAAAAAAAAAATAGCTTTTCAATAAAATAAAATAATATCCAGTAACAATATTCACAACATATAGATGACAACACATATTCTCAGACTCAGAAATTCAAATAAAATTAATTTGTAAGTGAGGAGTAAATCCTGTTTCTTTCGACATGCTTTGCACCTGTAAATATAATCACAAATCAAAAGTAAAATTATTCATAAAGGAAAAAAAAACAAGTAATTCATTTTATTTATTTACCTTTACTTATACTCTGTTGACTGGGTTAATACCACTAGGTCAAAGGCCTCCTTTTATGGGAGGCACAATGTGGTAATTCGTGTGGAAATTTGGTGACACCAGAATACCTGCTCTTTTTGATAAATGGTGTGGGATGTTTTACCTCCAACTCATACAGATGGCGCCTTGGTTTAACATCTCATTCAAAGGGTGGACATGTTTTTATTTCATTCTTGAAAAATGCACACAAAAAATCTAAAGTTTCTGCACCATTTTATTTTATTTATTTATTTATTTTATTTTATTTTATTTTACATTTGTTTACCGGGCTAGTCTAACTGGATACATGTCCATTTTCAGTAGAGGCCCGGGGAGATAAGCTCCAAGGTAAGACAATGAATTTAACACAATTCTATCTATGGATATAGAAGACAAATACATCTATTTACAGTGCCAATTACAGGTTATCATAGTAAAAAAAAATAACAGTGTAGAATACAGGCATAACAAAGGATGCAGTTAAAATCCCAAAATTTACAGTGTAGAATACAGTCATAGCAAATGAAAGTAATATAGATTAGGTGTTCTAGAGATAGTTAGTAGAACTAGTTTTATAAGGAAGAAGTTTCTTTAGAAGAGTAGATGGGATGGGAAGATCAGAGTATTTAGTGACTCTTGAGCTAGTCAGGTTTAGAGCATGGGCATAGCCAGTGAGTTTTGAGATGCACTTTCAGATTGTTTTTGAAACAGGAAAGTGAGGGAAGTGTGGAGAGTTCGTTTGGTAGGAGATTCCAGGCTTTTCCAACTATATTAGAAAAGAGTGAGTCACCAGCCTTGTTGTTTGTTTTAGTAGTATGTGCTAGGAGTTTCTGAGAAGACCTTAAGGAATCTAGGTTTTTATAGGGAGTGATTAGTGTGGAAAGAATAGGTGTTTTGGAAGGTGTGTAAAGGGTTTTGTGAGCTATAGTTAGTTGATGGTATTTAATTAGATTTTGTAGTTCAAGCCATCCTAGCTGTTTTAAATTAAGGCAGTGATGGGTTCTAAATGGGTTACCTGTTGCAAATCTGGCGATGTTATTGTAGGACATTTCCAGTTTGCTGAGATTATTTTTAGATAGTTTAGTAAAAATAGGTGAGGCATATAGAAGAGGAGAGATTAGATGAGTGTGTGCTATTGTGGTTCGAGCTGAAGGTAGGGGAAATTAGTTTATCCTATATAGAGAGCCTAACTTTTTGTTGACCGTTTTTATAGTATTGTTTATATGGATATCAAAGTTTAGATTATTGTCAATGGGGACTCCTAATAGTTTGGTGGTAGGTTCAGGGGATATAATAGTTTTATTGGTAGAGTTAACTGAGAAATCCAATGGGGGGGATTTTCTAGTAGGAGAGAAAAGGAGGAGTTTAGTCTTTTTGGGGTTTAAGAGAAGGCATCTATGTGTGAACCATTGCTCAACTGTGTTAAAGACTTGTTGGGTAAGGTAGAGAAGTTCAGAAGAGGAGGGGGCTGAGCATATCAGTGTGGAGTCATCTGCATATTGTATGCATGTGGCTTGGGGGATGGCAAGGTGAAGGTCATTGATGAAAATGGAAAAAAGTAGAGGTCCAAGGATGGATCCTTGGGGGACACCAAGGTTGACTGGCAAGTGAGTAGAGAGAGACTTGTGCCATAGTACGGCCTGTTGTCTTTTGTCAAGGTAAGACTGGAACCACTTTATGGAGGATGTATCAAGTGACAGGGATTTTAGTATTGTGATGAGAATTTGGTGATTTACCATGTCAAAAGCTTTAGACAGGTCAATAAATAGGGCAGAAGAGAGACCATGACAATAATGCACACCAGTGTTAAGACTGTTAACATCTACAACAGCCTAAAAGCTATTATTCCACTCAAAATTTTATAATGGGAAAAAAGCTGTAAAATCTTTCAAAATTGCAACCTGAAAGCCCTCCAGGTGTAGCATCTCTAAGCCACTGAGCACCTGATTGCTTTGGGTCACCCCTCCCCCCACTTGTGTGAGCAAGGAATCCTCTCACTCCAGCTAAAAGCAAAGAAAACTCTAACCAGCAATCATTGAAAAATAGCCTGCAGCCCCAGGTTTAACTCCAGGAACCTTGATGTTGCCACTTGTGTAGTAGCCACTGAGCACCTGATCGCTTTGCCCCCCCCCCCCCACACTTGTGTGAGCAAGGAATCCTCTCACTCCAGCTAAAAGCAAAGAAAACTCTAACCAGCAATCATTGAAAAATAGACTGCAACCCCAGGTTTAATTCTAGGAACCTTGTTGTTGCCACTTGTGTAGTTTAGGTGCCAGCTTTTTGTGACTACTGTTATGCCTTGTTGAAATCTGTTACAGTCACCTCGAGTGCATACCCAGGGGCAACAGCTGCAAACCTTCTTCCTCTTAGCCCACCCCCACCCCTTTCATCCGTTTCACTGTTGATAATTTGTTTTATGTTAAGGAATTGATTGTTTTTTTACAGTTGCTGTGGGTGCAGCCCCGCTCTGGCTCACTTCGCTCTCCTCCCACCCTCCATATCATTTCCTTTATACCTAACCACCTGTTTCCTCCTACCCAAACACTCCTCCCCTTCCTGTTCCTCACAAACACTCTAGCCTACTTCCTGCCTCCAACACAGAATCCCTACCTCCTCCACCACCTCTCTATACACACCACCCTATAACCATTAACTATTACCTATAATTAATATTTTTAACTGCAGTAAATATGCATATGTGAATGTAGTACAAATAAATTGACAATATATAATTCCCATTCACCTTATCCATAGTCAAGAACATCATTACAGATAAAGTAGCAAGTATCCCCCCCCATATTTACTATCTATGCTACCCTCTCTTAACTAGAGGATACCAATTACCTGACCAATACTTCTTGGCCATACTGCAGCTCCCTAACACATAAAACGATGGCTCTTGCAATGGTCATACTCTCCATCACTTTTCTGTAGCCGTATACCCAGCATTACCTGATGCTTATATAGCTCCTAAGTCCCTAACATCACTTCAACTTGTAGCTACAAACAACTCCCATTAGCAAGTCTTACGCTCTCATTCACCTATCACTTCAAATCTCTTACCCTCTTAACAACAAACTCCCACATACACCCAATACTGCACCTTTAATACAACTCCAATCTCACTCATTCATAGATAGTACCCTTGCATGTAACACATTCTTCTTGCATGTAGCACATTCTTTCAAAAACTAGATAACATGGGTTACACATATCCAACCCAACTACTAAAAACATCATTCTACCCATTAATAATCTTCACCTACTCTTACTTTACATCCTGTCCTCCTACCACACTCAGCTTCATAACCACATCCCATCCCCTTGGCAAACTGATTCCACAACCAACACCAAACTAAAACACTTCCCTATATCGCCATGTGACCTTACCTCCCCCCTACCCTTCTCTTACTCACGCATTAAACTGAAAATCAAAACTAAACCTCTCTTTTCAAAGACAAACCAAATAATTCACAAATTGACCAAACTCTATCTACACCTACTCCATAAACTCACTTGCAGTGGTGACATACATCCCAATCCAGGACTGAAAACATCAATCAGCCCAAACTTAAATCAGCTAAATCCCCTACACCACAGACCAACCTCAGCTCTCCTCTTCTTAAACATTAATGTAAGAACTATACTTAACAAAATTCATGACCTTCATGCCCTACTAGCTCTATAAAAACCAGATATTGCTGTGTTAACTGAAACATGGCTCAAACCACAACATCACAATAATGAGATTACTGCCCCAGGTTACAACATTATCTGAAGAGACAGATCAGAGAAAAAGGGCAGAGGTGTTGCAGTATTATTCCAAAATCATCTTGCCTTAGAACATCTAGATTACAATACCCATGAATTCAAAGATGTAGAACTAATCCTTGCCAAATTAAAAATAAGTTCCAACAAACATATAATTATTGCAGGTGGCTATATACCACCAAGCAATAACATCACTGTAATGGAAAGCCTTCTTAATTGGACCTCCAACTCCCTTCCACATGAAGCCATACTATTAGGAGACTTCAATATTGACTGGCTTCACTGCTCAAGCCATAACCCCTCTGCCTTCATAAACCTCCACAGGTTTACCCAAACTATAACCACCCCCACTCAAATTGACAAAACTTCCAAACACCAGTCCATCTTAGACTGGATCCTGGTATCTGACCCCGCTCTTGCACAGCAATCTGGTTGTCTTCCAGATAAGTGACCATCATCCAACCTATCTAATTAGAAATAGATCCCAAACCATCAACCAACCTATCCTCAGAGTAGTTAGAAACAAAAAAAACCTTTATAGCTACTGATCTCATCAATACTCTAAAAAGCTGTAACTGGACCCCCCTAAAATATCTACCTCTAGACTATGCCGTCAAGTACTTTAACATAACCTTCATAAAATTCTTAAACCATCATGCACCCCCTAAAACCATTAGAATAAAAACTAACTATGCCCCATGGCTAAGAAAAGATGCTAAAACTATAATGAAAGAAAGGGACAAGGCCTGGATTCAATATCAGAAAAACAAAACCACTACTTTGAGACAAAACTATGTAGAGCTCCGAAACAAAGCCAAAAAACAAATCAAACTAGTCAAATCCAGCTACTATACAAGCATGCAAGAAAAATATGCTCACAACCCACAAAAATTCTGGGCCTCAGTAAATGGTATACTGCATCCAGGAAAGTCCACGACGCCAACCCCTGTGCTTCCAAATAACCATGAAAACATTCCTACTCAGTTTAACAAATTCTTTACCAAAACAGTCCAGACTCTTGTCAATGCCCAAAATATTACTAGCAACCCCACACCAATAACTACCCCCAACCCATCCCAATATACAAAACAATAGCCCCAATTTTCACCTCCATTCTGTATCCACCAAATCAATATCTAAGCTCCTTGGTAAACTTAAACCAACCACTGTAGCCGCTTATAAGCTGCCAGCAGACTTCATCCGGATCTCAGCTGAAGCTACAGCCTATCCTGCCTCTATTCTCATAAACAGATCTCTCTCAGAATGCAAAGTCCCCACCTCATGGAAAACATCATATATAATTCCACTGCACAAAGGAGGCAACTCCTTAGAGCTCACCAACTATCGCTCAATAGCAATCCTATCACCTTTATCCAAAATATTAGAAAGAGTTGTTCATACTCAACTAATACAGTACCTCCAGAATAATAACCTACTCTCCATATCCCAGCATGGCTTTAGACATTCCCATAGCACCATGACAGCACTACTATCATTCACCAACATAGTTAACCACCACAGAAACAAGGGTCTATATGATTCTTCCATATTCTTAGACCTATCAAAAGCCTTTTACATGGTAAACCACAGTCTGCTTCTTGATACCCTATCCACCCTACATATAAGTCCCTCCTCTATAATATGGTTCAACAGTTACTTATCTGCCCATCAGCAAGCAGTCCTATGGCAGGACCAATTGTCCCCCCTGTTACCAGTAACCATAGGAGTCCCTCAAGGATCCATCCTTGGCCCACTGCGGTTCTCTCTCTTTACTAATCAGATCTCTTCATCCTCTCCCACTGCCTCAATAGTACAATATGCAGATGACACTACCCTCATATGTGCTGCCCTACCCTTAGTGAACTGCAAACCCTTACTCAAAATAACTTTACCCTAGCCAAAACTTGGTTCACTAACATCAAACTTCTTCTTAATCCCAGAAAAAACAAACTAATTCTTTTTAGTCCTGGCAGAGTTCCTCCCCTAAATAATAATTTCACCATTAGCTACAAAGAAAACATTCAAATCAGTCCAACCACACACACACACACACACACACACACACACTAAACTGCTAGACACAGAAATAGACAATAACCTGAGGTTCAACATCCACGTAGCACAAACCATTAAGAAAGTTAATAAAACACTTGGTCTCCTCTAAAGGAACTAAGAGTTTATGACAAAACGCACCAAAGTAACCATCACAAGGACTCATCTTCTATCCACCCTCCTCTATGCCTCTCCCATATTGACCAATCTCTGTCAAACTGATCTAAATAAAATGGAATCTTGCTACAACAAGACTGCCAAGTTTGCTACTGAAGCCTCATATAGGTCCCACCACTGTCTATCCCTTAAGCAACTCAACTGGCTTGAGTTGCCTCATATACTTCTACTCAATCAACTCTCTATAGCGCACAAACTCTACTACCTTCCTGAGATAACTCCAGCACTTCAGCATCTAATTCAGCCCCACATTCCCTCTAGAGCCTTAAGATCTAGTAACCAGAACCTCATAACTGTCATCAAACATAAAAACAAAGCTGGTAAGTCCCTCTTTGCCAACACCATTGCCAAAACCTGAACACACTACCAAGCCAAATAACTTCTACCACCTCCTTTAGTCAATAAAAAAACTCCTGAAAACCCACCAAGTAACTGGCTATGCTCATGCAACTCACCAGGCTAATCCATACCAAGAGAACTTGTCAGGGTACAGCTATGTATAAACAGTTTCTCCCCTGAAAGCTTCCAAACTTGTATGCATTTACCTTACAAAACTTACAACTGCAAAAGAAAAAAAAAAGTACCTCTGATTGTCTACTGTAAGCAATGTTAATCACTAGCATGATGTCCTGTTGTGTGTATATATATGCTATATGTATGTTTGTTAATCACCAGCATGTTGTCCTGATGTGTGTATACACCATATGTATGTATGTTCTACTTCTTTTTACTCTCATGTAATGAATTGTAATGTGGAGCTTTTCTCCCCGGGCCTCCACTGAAAATGGACCTGTGTCCAGTCGGACTTTCCCGGTAAACAAATGTAAAATAAATAAATAAAAAATAAATAAAATGAGAATCTAGCCAGCTGATGAAGGTAGAGAAACACTATGCACCATTTTACCATACTGACTTGAAAACTCTGACATCCACAGACAAGTAGCCCCCTATAGGACTGTATAATTTTCTGTCAGACAATAAAATCTGCATAACTGTGTATACAGAACTTCACAAGTTATTCCAATGCTCTATAGTAAAGAAAGTGCACTCTGACAACTTCTTGTAATTCATTGTACTTGGTAAGGGTCCATAATTTAGGCAGTTATGGTCGGTGGTTAGAATTCTTTTTTTTTGCAACCCTAACTTCACTACTCATGTCTAGTAACATATACAGTTTGGCATGCAGAGGGTGTCATCTTGGAAAAGTCACTATTTTGAAAGTGACATAATCCTCCCAAGAAAGCCATAGGACTCAGTCATGCGGATGTACACTCCAAGCATGTTCCCCCATGTGCTCCAATGAGGAGAAGCAGGCTAGAAAACTTGTGTATCTCCTCCCCTCCCCAAGCCCAGCTCCAGCAGGTGCCAGAGTCACTATTTGAACTCAGGTAACCTACATCTTAATCAGGGCATCTTCCCTCTATGCCAGTGATGGCTGGAAATATTGGAGCTATTAGAACCTGGAAGATGTTAATCCTAAGCATAAATAATTCTATGTCTGTAATCTCTTTACTAAACATACATTTTAAATGGTTTTAGGCTTGTGAATTGACATACCAGAAGTTATGACGACAGTGAATGTCCATTCAAATGACCATCTGTTATACAATTAAAAACCAAAACTATTAAACAAGAGTTCTAAAATAACTCAACTAGTGATAGTCCTATATGGCAAGAGTACTGCAACAACTCTGCTTCAAATATGGTCAGTGCCTTATTCTGCCATGAAAACTACAAATGTTTTCTTATCCTGTCTGAGCTCAAACTTATGATAAACCACCTGAGAAATGCACCAGAAAAAAATGACTGCTACATTAAATAGTTCCCAAGAGAAACTTTTCTTCATCTTCAGTAAGCCAAAGGTTTAATATACCTGAACAGTTAAAGTTAATTTAACAAATATAGATCCTGGTATTTACAAACTTTGTTCCAAGAGGCATACAAATCAGTGAGTGCTCTGTGTTGGCTCCATTGTCCTAATAACACTTAAATTCATAATTATGGTTTGCGCTAATGTCACATGAGTAGGTATGTATATGCCATGTTGTACTCACCACTGCCAGACCACCATCACTATGTATGTATGCCGTGTTGTACACATCACCAGATCACCATCATTGAGTATGTATGCCGTGTTGTACACATCACCAGATCACCATCATTGAGTATGTATGCCGTGTTGTACACATCACCAGACCACCATCACTATGTATGTATGCCGTGTTGTACACATCACCAGATCACCATCATTGAGTATGTATGCCGTGTTGTACACATCACCAGATCACCATCATTGAGTATGTATGCCATGTTGTACACATCACCAGATCACCATCATTGAGTATGTATGCCGTGTTGTACACATCACCAGACCACCATCACTATGTATGTATGCCGTGTTGTACACATCACCAGATCACCATCATTGAGTATGTATGCCGTGTTGTACACATCACCAGATCACCATCATTGAGTATGCTTGCCATAACTCCTTTTGGGCACCTGTTTACTGAAGATGTGTAGCATATACTAATGGAGACAAGGAAGAGAGAACAGAGAAGGTTTCCCTGTTGTGTCAGAATGCTGTACCCATCCCTGGGGGAGCAATTGCTGCCATTAGCAACATGGTTGACCCCTTTTTCTTGTCAAAAAGAAACAGAAAAACAAGCATGTTATCTACTCATCCTCAAATTTCTTTGGATAGGAGTAATTTACTGAGTCATACATTAACTAATGGAAAATGTTTTCTAGTCGGTGCCAACAACATAACCAGCACCCATTAGGGGTAGCTGTTATCTGGTTTTACAATATTTGTGACAGTAACTATCCTATGGCCTTTCTTATTCCTCTATCAATGTTCATTTGTCAGCCATTTCAAGCATGTCTGCCCATCGATCCTCCTCTTTCAATGCAGTCTTGAGTCAAAATGTTCTTTATAAGGGTTTTGTAAAAGAGGCCTCTAAGAAAACCAATGGACCCCCTTGGGATCTTAATTTGGTGTTAGAAAAGTTAACACATGTGCCATTTGAACCAGCTAATCTGTCTGACTTGATGTTCTTAACATGGAAAACATTTTTACTGATTGTTCTGACCTCTGTAAGAAGGGTATTCGAGTTGTAAGCTCTTATGGTGAGTCAATCCAACCCAACCTCATTTTCCACAGGGGCAGGGTTTCTTATTTATTTTATTTTTATTTTATTTTTGTTAACCGGGAGGGTCCGACTGGACACAGGTCCATTTTCAGAGGAGGCCCGGGGAGAAAAGCTCCATGTTACAATAATAGATTAATACAATACAAAGCAATTAATGAAATTTAAAGTAGGACAGAGGAACATTACATGGCATGTGATAACTATAGTAGAATGTACAATTAGTATAGGCGAGGAGAGATTAACCCCCTCCCCTACAATTTTTTTTTTCACTTCACATTCACAAAAACATTAATACATTTTTTTTTTTATCCCTTCACATTCACAAAAACATTAATAAATTTACAGTCACAATACATTTATGCTTTAGTATAACTGAGAAGTAAATAAATGCCCATAGTGGCATAACTAAAATATACGTCTAGGTAGGATGAGAGTAAGAGGAGCTCGGTTAGGTATTATATTATTCTTAGATACAGATTAGAGCATTTATCAGGCAAGGAATATAGTACAGAACAGTACCAGTGTTGGTTTGTTTTCTGCTGTTAGATTGGTGATATGTTTGGATGAATATGCAAGGATATCAGTAGAGCTAAGTAAGGGAAATGTTATAGTGTAGCAGAATTCTTGCAACTGAGCATAGTTATTGCTACCCTGGTGTGTAGCAAGAGCAGAGCCAATTATTAGAATAATAGGATTTCAAGAAGTGTTTGAAATGGGTGCTAGAAGTAGTGCCAGTTATATTGTTTGGGAGTGAGTTCCAGGTTTGTGCTGTTGTGCAGGCAAAGAGAGATTTACCTGCTTCATTTTTATGTCTTATTACTTGAATGAGATTTTGGTTGCTAGATCTCAGGGCTCTAGTGGTGGTGTAGGGCTGGATTAGCTGTTGGAGGGCAGGTATTTTTTCAGGGTAGTAGTAGAGTTTATGTGCAACTGTAGCTTGATTAAGTCTTAGTAGCTGAGGAAGTTCCAGCCACTTGAGTTGCATTAGGGAAAGACAGTGATGGGATCTATTTGAGGAGTTTGTCGCAAATTTGGCAATTTTGTTGTAGCATGATTCCATTTTTTGAAGTTCAGTCTGGTGAAGGTTAGTTAAGATAGGGGAAGTGTAAAGAAGGATGGAGAGGAGGTGGCTTCTTTCAATAGTGGCTTTGGTATGATTAATCATGAACTTTTTATTTCTATAGAGGAGACCCAGTTTTTGGTTTACCTTTTTGATGGTTTGTGCTATATGGATATCAAATTTTAGGTGATTATCAATCTCTACTCCAGTAGTTTGGTGTGGCTCGTTGGTGTGATTTGAATATTATTTTTTGAGTTTATTGTGAGGCTATAGTTTGAATTGGATGATCTGCCAGGGGTGAATAGGATTAGTTTGGTTTTCTTTGGATTAAGAAGTTGTTGTATTTTAGTAAACCAAGATTCTGCTAGAGTAAAGTTGAATTGGGTGAGGGTGTGTTGTTCCTTTATGCTGGGGGCAGCACATATTATGGTGGTGTCATCAGCATATTGAATTACTGCAGCAGTGGGCAGTGAAGAGGAGATGTTGTTAGTGAAGAGGGAGAACAGCAGTGGGCCAAGGATGGATCCCTGGGGGACTCCTATGGAAACTGGTAAGAGGGGGGACAGCTTTTCTTGCCAGAGAACAGCTTGTTGGCATTCTGATAGATAGCTACTGAACCAGAGTATGGTGGAGGAGCAAATATTGAGACTAGATAGAGTATTGAGGAGCAGATTGTGATTAACCATGTCAAAGGCTTTTGATAAGTCGAGGAAGATGGAAGATACGAAAAGACCTTGGTTTCTAAAGTGGTTGACTGTATTGGTATAGGATAGAAGGGCAGTGGTTGTGCTGTGGGAGGGTCTGAAGCCATGTTGCGAGTTGGATAGTAGTTTATTTTCTTGTAGATATTGCATTAGTTGCAAGTGGACAACTCTTTCTAGAATTTTTGATAAGGGTGATAGTATGGCTATAGGACGATAGTTGGTCAGCTCTAAGGAGTTGCCTCCTTTGTGCAGAGGGACAATATGGGAAGTTTTCCAAAGGGTAGGAACTTTGTGTTCTGAAATTGATCTATTTATGAGAATTGATACTGGGTAGGATATGGCTTCTGCTGCTATCTGAAGGAAATCTGCAGGGAATTTATCGGCAGCTAGTGTAGTTGGTTTTAGCTTCCTAAGGAGATTTGCAATCATTTTAGTGGAAACTGGCTGTAGGGAAAAGGTAGAGATGCTATTTTTTGTATGACTGTTAGTTGAGGTGGAAGATTGAACAGGAGAACCATTATTTCTTTGAGAACTAATCCTTCTTTTACACCCAAAGTGGTATCCAAGCTTACTTTAAGCCAAACTATCGATCTGCCTTTCTCCTTTCCTGAACTTAAAAATGAGGGAGAAAAGATAAGCCACACTTTGGACGTCAACACACAACTCAAGCACTATCCTGACAGAACTAAATCCTTCAGATCTTTGGATCAGTTGTTCATTTCTTGTAAAGGTAAGAAGAAAGGACAAATGTGACCAGAGCCAGATCCAGCACTAAGCGACATAGGCAGTTGTCTGGGACCCTGTGGCTATGGGGTCCACTCTGGCCGGGAGGCTTCAACATAAAAAAAATGCTTCTTAACACAGCAGTGGCAACATCTTTTCCTTTAAGGAGGACCATGCTTGTGTCGTTCACATGCACGCCAACGTGGGTATAAACCCATTCTGCACTACCGCATAGAATTTAAACAAGCCATTCCATTTATAGAGAAGTTAAGTGCTTGTGTGTGCATAATTTAACCTATCAGTTCTGATGTTTCTGTATGAGAAAGAATGTGTGTGTATGCGTATGTATGTGTTTGTGTAAATAATTTAAACTAGCCATTCTGTTTGTATGAGAGAGAGTTTATGTGTACTGCTAAATGAGAGAGAACGTGTGTGTGTGTGTGTGTGTGTGTGTGTGTGTGTGTGTGTGTGTGTGTGTGTGTGTGTGTGTGTGTGTGCGCGAGTTTTGCTGTGAGAGAGAGCAGGTGTCTGTATGTGCATTGCTGTGAGAGAGCACTGAGAAGATACGTCTGTGTGAGAGAGTATGTGTATGTATGTATGTATGGATTTGTTGCTGTGTGAAAGCAGACAGAAGGTAGAGGTGTGTGTGTGTGTGTGAGAGAGAGAGTGAGAAAGACAGTGAGCAGAGAAGAGGTAGGTGTGTGTGTGTGTGTGTGTGTGTGTGTGTGTGTGTGTGTGTGTGTGTGTGTGTGTGTGTTTGTGTGTGTGTGATAGAGAGAGCAGAGAGAAGGTAGGTGGTGTGTGTGTTTAACACACCTCTGAACTGTCCAGGTTTAGCCTCAAAACTTTGGTCTGTTTTTCATAAAATCTGTAGTTTTCTGGCAAATCACAGATGACTGAAGTCATTAAATAAGGGCATATATACATGTTTTAGACTTCACATCCTTCAGAAAATAAATGTTAACAAAAATCCTGTTATTCTAGCAACTTTTTAGGTTAAAAGAACAATATTTAAAATCGATCCCTATTTTTGGGCCATCATATCACCATTATTTAAAGCTTTGTCCAGATTTCTTGCACTAAGACACTCAACTGTCCAGATTTTTGCAGAATGTCCCGATTTTTGCCTCATATTTTTGGCCTATTCCTCATTCTTGCAAATCACCGAGGACTGAAATAACTAAATAATGTCATACATTTGAGTTTCAGAATTCAATTCCTTCAGAAAATGCATGCCAAGACAAATGCTGTTATTCTACCAACTTTCCAAGTCTATAAGAAAAATATAATCTGTTCCTATTTTGGGGCCTTTGTCAACTCCCATTATTTCAGGCTTCATCCAGATTTCTTGTGCTAAGAGGTTGAGAGGTATAGAGGTATTATAAGTAATGCCATATTTGTGTGAGTGGGGGGAGGGCAGTTTAGTCTATTAACTTGATCAGACTTGACCTTGTAACATGGTTACAGAAGGCACAGCCTGAATCCTCTACACCATCTACTAGACTGCTGAAGGAATTGTGAGCTTCAGTGGAGACAAGAGCCTGAATGCTCTACATCAGCTACCAGAATGCTGATGGAATTGAGAGTTTGAGTTTCAGTACATTTTCAGGGAATTGTGAGTTTCAGTGCACTTTCAAGGGATTATGAGATTTAGTGCATTTTCACTGAATTGTGAGTTTCAAGTGAAGAGAGGTTTACCGTTGCTCATGTTAAGTCTGTTTTCAATGTGCAACTGACAGTTTTGCTTAGCAAATGGCAGTCACCGTTTGTACTGTAGAATTTGAAAGTGGTGTAAGTACCATAACTGCGTTTGTTGCAGAACGCTGTGGATTCTACTCTAACATATATCTGGAGTGCTGATATTGCCGTGCCCTTTTGACTGTGGATCATTTGGTGCATTTTAAGGGGGGTAGGGGTTCTGTACTCCTGAATGCGTCGTCCTTTGTATGAGATGCTTAGTAATGATGAACTTGTTGTCAGTTTGTTAGTCATTTCCTACTGCAATATTACCAGCTTACTTTTTTATGTAACATCGGCAATTAATTCTTCAACGGCAGTATGTACTGAATTTGTAGATGGAACACTGAAATGTAAAGATGTTTACTAGTAGCAACCTCTTCATTAGTTACACAGCTCTTTAAAGTGGAATTAATCGGATGACTTTTACTTCTGCAGAGATTGTGTTTATTGACTGATACTGGTGGATTGTAATGACAGAGGTTTGAGTGGCCTTTTATGGTTAAAATGTTTTGAAATGGGCATTTTTGTCATTATTGGGCCATGCATTTTGTTTCATTGCTTACTGGAAAAATGTTCAAAACTACAAATTTAAAACACACTCTAAAAAGTGGTGCTGTATTATACAAGGAACATAATTTATACAGTCAAGAAGGTGAATCAAAGAACACATACATGTATGTATGTATGTGTGGCCCTACATATGTGTGTAAGAAGCCTACAGTTTGAAAACAGCACAAAGGTATACTTAATTCTCCACTGGCCAGATGCATTTTATTTGAATGTGGGTTTTAATGCTGTTTCAATGGCAGAGCAGTTTGCTGCTCATGCTAAGTCTGTTTTCAGTCTGAGACTGTATTGTTTGTTTAGCAAAGGGCTATCAGTATTTGTGCTATTTTATTTCAATATCTGTAATCATTGTAGAAGTTAATAAGAAAACAATATGTACACTGATAGTTTTGAACAGTGTTTATAGTAATTGCGGAGAAATAGCCAAGTAATGGAACACTGGAATAGCTGGCAGGGGGCTGCTGTAGTAGGGGTTGTTCTGAAGGAGCCTCAATCTAAGGGCCCCATTTGACCATGATCTGGCACTGCCTGTGACAAAATAGCCTTAGATAACCATTTGCAAATAGTCTATTACCTTTTGTTATATTCGTAATAACAAAACTACTCCAGGCAGGGTCAAAGTCCACTCTACCAGACCTGTGGCTTCATCTATGCTTTTTGTAAAGTCTGGATTCCAGAAGTATTCTAGAAGCTGCTACTTGCTACACTGTATGTACTTTTTCAAAGCACTGTAAGCTTGATCCTTTCTCTAGATACAGATCAAGCTTTGCTAAGATCATTCACCAGGGGTTCTTGGACTCTTCTCTTTTCACCTCCCAAATGTAGTTAGCTATTCTAATCTACCCATACAGATAAGGCTACTGCAGCAGTGATCAATATGATGAGTATAGTACAGTTGAGTAAGCTGAACTTAACATAATAGTCAAGGTTTGAATGATTACTGCTGCAGTAGACAGTCTCTCCCTCTATCCCCGCTTGTTTTTTTGTTATGTTTTTATGCAAGAATGTGGACATTTATTTTTTTGTCATTCCTAGCATTGTACTTTCAAGGCTCAGCCTCCCTCTCTCTGCTGGCAGGAAAGCTCTGAATGGCTTTGCACTCAATCTTATCTTTTTGCCAGCTCAGCTTGAGCTGATTAACAGTTTGGGTGTGTGGAAGGTGCCCTGAAGCTATGGAAGCTATCTGGCTATTATATCCGTGGCATGATATAACCCATATTGCTAAGGCTATGGCAGCAGTAATCATTAGAATATCTATTGTTATGGTAAGCTCAACTTAAACAACTGTACTTTCAGCTGACACAGTGTACAATAAGTTCAGTGTTATAGGAGACAGTGGCTGATCTGGATTCTCCATGAAGTGCAGAGATGACAAAAAGTAACTCAAACATTTCAGCCTCATGTCATGTATATGGAGCATACCTCACTTGCATTTTATACAAATGAGAGAATTCTGAGCTGTTTGGTCATACACTGTTCAGTGCTTCATTGTATCTTCAGAGTGGGTGACTCTCCGGTAAGCTGCAGAACCATGCTGCTATCCATGGTACATGGTCTTTAAGCACCACGGAAGAAGAACCATGTGATCTAAAAGTTTCTAGACTTTCTATGATCATTTTTTTATGTTGTCCGCAGGTGTACACGCACAATATCTGCTCCCGTTTTACATAACGTACACCATACTTTAGTGGAGAGTGAATCAAAGTGCTTGTCCTGGACATTTCATTTGCATGTCCACTGTGTACCTGAATACTTGCAGGAAGAATTTATGCTGCTGCTCTGCAGAACTACTATTCTTTTGTGAACTGCAGAGGGTGTGGTATGATGTTTTGCAACTAGCACCCTCACAATTCAACTGAGGACAATGTTTCTGAGTACTTCATAAATGTACATGACTAGTGCAAAACAACAAGTAATGATGCAAAAATACAAGCAAAAAAACGCACGTTTCTTAGAGTGTAAATAAAAACATCCCACTATATAACATAACATTGTCCTTCTTATTAAAATGTTTTATGTTTGGGTAATGGCACAATGAAATCAGAGAATGCATTATCTTCCTAAACATTATCTCTCGACATGATGAGCTTTGGTTTCAAAAATGTTTCTCTTACTTATTGCCAGTGGCAGAATCTTTGTAGTTCAAGCTGTACCTGTGTTCTTCTACTTGGCTAATGTTACAAAACATAACGAGATAATGCAATTACTCAGTACATATAGTGATACGAACAGTAACACACTTTTATACGCATCCCATTCTAAGTGCGCTATCTTAGGCAAAATACTGTTTTTTGCTTGTTCAGATTCAGAGTCAGATGCTGTTTTCTTGTAAAGCATACTTCTCCCAGGAGATTAAGGCAAAACCAGACTGATAAGCAAAAGTAATATTTGATTTAAAAACCTTCAACTTTTTGTCTTTTAAAATGGCTATTACTACACAATAGTATTTCCCTACAGATTGCTTTTATTTTATTTGAAGTTAGCAAAACTCTTTGTGCTGAATCCTCAGAGTGTACCTCTAGTGAAGAATGTCAGATCATTGCTGTGTGGAAAAACTTCTATTTGACAGGTATATGACAGGGAGCAGGCACGTGTTTAACATGGAAATAGGCAGAAAAGCTCTCTGAGGCAAGTTTCCTGCTAAAACACTCCACTGCTTAAAGAAAAGAGTGACTTGGGAACATTAAACAGGAGACCACTGGCTAGATTAATATTTATATACTTACAGCTTAATAGCGATCATGTTAAACGATTGCTCTTACCACATCTTACATTTCATTTCATCTTCATGTTGACTCATTTCATTGTTTCTAAATCCATTTATATTTGTCAGCTTTAATTTGGCCATTTATCAGAACAGCAGGCAAGCTGCGAAAGGAGCCTAACCCTTACTGCTTGCACCTTTAACAAATAACGGACATAATTAACAAGAGGGTACATAAAATATTTGTAAACAGTTTAGAAGTGTAATGCTAAACATGCAAGATGTTCCATAAACTCGCGTGTCTTTTAAAGTTAGTCTGCGCCTTCACTGCAACCTACCTTTGTTATAACAAACAATGGAGCAACATATATGGTAGTATGCAATGGACATAAATATTACAGGCTATTAAAAAAAAGAAAATCTTCTAATTTCTCTTTCTAAGGAAGCAGATTAAACTGAGATGCAAAGAGCTTATAAATAAGATATGGCAACCGCAGCATACACTATCACACTGTTTGTAATCCTTACTATGAAACTCACATATATTCCTGTAGTGCAACACCTATCAGTAGATAATTAGACTTTATGCTTCAGAAATCACCGGCATATTTGATGCCTGTGTTGCAGAATTAACGTTACTACTACTCCTGTTACCTTTTATAGTCAACTACAGAAATAGAAGAAGGTTTTGTCAACCTTACTTAGACAATAATTTATGAATGAATAGAATTTTCTGGTTCATAGCTAAGTACTAGATTAGCTGCCCTTGTGGGCCATTTTAAGCCTAGCCAATTCCCCCTCAAATGTGACAATCAAACCCTGTACCGCATATGTCTTTGAGGTAAAAACCTTAAGCATTATGCCAACTCGCCAACTGGTACCAGTCCATCAGTAACGGAGGAGAAAGAAAGAAGCAAAATAATGGCAAATATAGAAAGTCAAAGGTACAGCAGTTGGATAAATTTATGTTCTGTAGAAGGGAGCACTTACTACATCGACACCAAGTGGAACTGGTTACAGTTACAGAACTGATGCAAGCAGAAAGCTTCAAAGCAGAATCAAGAGTCCTTCTCAAGCTAGCATAACAATTGAGAGGAAAACCATGACTGTGGTCATCTGTCTGCTTAACGTCCAAAGACTGTGACTGCAATCTTCACAAATGTGAAGATTTAGGGGAAAAGAATGACTATATTCTTTATTCCCCAGTTTCTAATAAACACAAGCATGCAGAACACTCATTATTTGGAACCCTGCTACCCCCCTCCCCCATGGCTGGTGGCTTCTTTCTACACAGTTCTCCCTGTACCATTACCCCTATTTTTCAACATAAGGCTAATCTCTACACATTGCCAATGAGAGCCAATAGCATTTGCAGATTGATCACACTAATCACACTAGACTCCCCAGTGTAAAGCACTCACAAAGCACAATGGCTCCCAATCTCTTCCAGGATAAAAACAATGTCAGGCTCACTACAGTTCAGACTAATTAACCTCAAGTCCTTCCACTTATTTGCTAATCATTTATCTCTTTATACATCTAGTTACCACCTTAGATCCCTCACCCCCAACATTAACTACCTTCCAGGCACCTGGAACCAATGTCCACTGCATCAGTCTCACTTATTTGGTCCTAGGTCCATAAATCTGGGAATCCTTGGCAGCTTATGTAAAAGGAAATTCATTCTGCAATTCTTGTAATAATGATCTAAGCGATTCATTTTGAAAGATGCAGTCTGTAAATATCAGAGTGTAGAGACAGTCTCCTGAATCCCTTTAGCCTCATCTGCTTCACTCCTTCCACAGTACATCACTAATCTTTAATCCGAGTGTGAAAGTCCTATCTCTTCAGTTAAGCCAATTTACTTGTACCTGCTACATACATCACTTTATCTTCAATCTGCTTTTCAAAAGTTTAAGACCCCCCACCTTTTTAACTCTCAACATCCACTATGCTTTTCCAAACCCCATCTCCCCCAACACCAAAAACACCAACACATTTTTTCTACTTTTCTTTTGTTTTTGCGTGTGTGCGTGTGTGTGTGTGTGTGTGTGTGTGTGTGTGTGTGTGTGTGTGTGTGTGTGTGTGTGTGTATTTGTCAGTTGTGCTTTCATAGTATGTCTGACTGCTACAATTCAGGTATTAGAATTTAATTCAAGCATTAATATAGCTCTTTATCCTCATAACTTTGTCCACGGTCATTCTTTTTATATTTTTCTTTTACCTGAGTCTTCCACTCTAGTAAACAGACTAAACTATGTAAACAGCTAACTAACAAAATAAATATTCACAATTATAATCCTGAGTTGGATCCATATGTCCCATGTGTTTCTCATCAGCTTCCCATATGGCATGCTGTCAAAACATTTACTGGCAACAGTCATTTAGCACTCTTTGTATTGTACACTTCAGCTGTGATCCAGTAATAGAACTCTTGTCAAATTACAGTATGTCAAATTTAATTGAAAGCAGTATTGCTGCTATGCTAAGTCACAAGTGTCAAGCAAGCTGCCAAGCTTTCCACATTTAAAGGGACAAGAAAGCTTATTCTGGATGGCCTCCTCCTTTCCTCACTTCCTTGTGTTTGTGCAGTGCACATATGTAGCTACCCTCCATCTGTACACACGACAGCATCCAGTGAGGTTAAACAATCTTCCTATGGAACCTACCACCGCAAGCAAGATTTCAAGCTCAGAATACAGTGTTACCAGTGAACAAGCACCTGTGGATGGTCACAGCATTACCAGTGAATAAGCACCTCTGGATGGTCACAGCGTTACTAGAAAACAAGCACCTGTGCACGGTCAAAGCATTACCAGAGAACAAGCACCTGTGTACAGTCACAGGGTTACCAGTGAACAAGCACCTGTGCATGGTCACAGTGTTACCAGTGAACAAGCATCTGTGCATGGTCACAGTGTTACCAGTGAACAAGCACCTGTGCAAGGTCAAAGCATTACCTGTGAACAAGCACCAGTGCATGGTCAAAATGTTATCAGTGAACAAGCACCTGTGCGTGGTCACAGAATTACCACAGAATAAGCACCTGTGCATGGTCACAGCATTACCAGTGAACAAGCACTTGTGCACAGTCACACATTACTAGTGAACAAGCACCTGTGCATGGTCACAGCATTACCAGTCAACAAGAATCTGTGCACGGTCACAGTGCTACCAGTAAGCAAGCACCTGTCCATGGTTATAGCATTACCAGAGAACAAGCACCTGTGCATGGTCACAGTGTTACCAGTAAACAAGCACCTGTGCACAATTGCAGTGTTACCAGTGAACAAGCACCTGTGCACAGTCACAGTGTTACCAGTGAACAAGCACCTGTGCACGGTCACAGTGTTAATAGTGAACAAGCACCTGTGCATGGTCACAGTGTTAAAAGTGAACAAGCACATGTGCACGGTCACAGTGTTAAAAGTGAACAAGCACCTGTGCATGGTAACAGTGTTACCACTGAACAAGCACCTGTGCATGGTCACAGTGTTACCAGTGAACAAGCGACTGTGCATAGTCATAGTGTTATCAGAGAACAAGCCACTGTGCATGGTCACAGCATTACCCTAGAATATTCATCTGTGCATGGAACAAGCACCTGTGCACGGTCACAGTGTTACCAGTGAACAAGCACCTGTGGACAGTCACAGTGTTACCAGTGTACAAGCACCTGTGCATGGTCACAGTGTTACCACAGAATATGCACCTGCACATGGTCACAGTGTTACCACAGAACAAACACCAGCCCATAGTCAGTGTTACTAGTGAACAAGCACCTGTGCATGGCCACAGTGTTAAGAAAACAAGCACCTGTGCACAGTCATATCATTACCAAAGAACAAGCACCTGTGTATGGTCACAGAATTACCAGAGAACAAGCACTTGCACATGGTCACAGTGTTACCACAGAGCAAGCACCTGTGCATGGTCACAGTGTTACCAGAGAACAAGCACCTGTGCATGGTCACAGTGTTATCAGAGAACAAGCACCTGTGCATGGTCACAGTGTTACCAGAGAACAAGCACCTCTGCATGGTCACAGTGTTACCAGGGGACAAGCACCTGTGTATGGTCACAGTGTTACCAGAGAACAAGCACCTGTGCATGGTTGCATTGTTACCAGAGAACAAGCACCTGTGCATGGTTGCATTGTTGCCAGAGAACAAGCACCTATGAACAATCAAAGCGTTACCAGTGACCAAACACCTGTACACAAGCAAAGCCTTACCAGGGAACAAGCACCTGTGCATGGTCACAGCATTATCAGTGAACAAGCACCTCTGCATGGTCATAGCATTACCAGTGAACAAGCACCTCTGCACGGTCACAGCATTACTAGGGAACAAACACCTGTGCATCATCACAGTGTCACCAGTGAACAAGCACCTGTTCACAGTCACAGTGTTACCAGTAAGCAAGCACCTGTGCATGGTCACAGTGTTACCACAGAACAAGCAGCTGTGCACGGTTACATTGCTGCCAGTGAACAAGCACCTGTGTATGCTCAAAGCATTACCAGTGAACAAGCACCTGTGCACAATCAAAGTGTTACCAGTGAACAAGCACCCCTGCACGGTCACAGCATGATTAGTGAACAAGCACATCTGCACGGTCACAGCATTACTAGTGAACAAGCACCTGTGCACGGTCACAGCATTACCAGTGAATAAGGACCTGTGCATGGTCACAGTGCTACCAATAAACAAGCACCTGTGCATGTTCATAGTGTTACCAAAGAACAAGCACCTGCACATGATCGCAGTGTTACCAGTGAACAAGCACCTGTGTATGATCACAGTGTTACCAGTGAACAGGCATCTGTGCATGGTCATAGTGTTACCAGTGAAAAAGCACCTGTGCATGGTCACAGTGTTACTAGTGAAAAAGCAACTGTGCATGGTCACAGTGTTACCAGAGAACAAGCACCTGTGCATGATGACAGTATTACCCTAGAATATTCACCTGTGCATGGAACAAGCACCTGTGCATGGTCACAGTGTTACCAGTGAACAAGCACCTGTGCACAGTCACAGTGTTACCAATGAACAAGCACTTGTGCATGGTCACAGTGTTACCAGAGAACAAGCACCTGTGCATGGTCACAGTGTTACCAGTGAACAAGGACCTGCACATGGTCACAGTGCTATCAGTGAACAAGCACCCGTTCATGATCACAATGTTACAAGTGAACAATCACCTGTGCATGGTCACAGCATTACCAGTGAGCAAGCACCTGTGCATGGTCACAGAGTTACCAGAGAGCAAGCACTTGCACATGGTCACAGTGTTACCAGAGAGAAAGCACCTGTGCATAGTCACAGAGTTACCAGAGAACAAGCACTTGTGCATAGTCCCAGTGTTACCAGAGAACATACATCGACACATGGTCACAGTGTTACCAGTGAACAAGCTCACCAGCTTAAATATCAATCCCTATGTCACAAGATGGGTTGCAAACTGGCACAAGGATAGAACCCACATGGTCAGAATAGCAGGTGCGATGTCAGACTCTAAACCAGTTACAAGTGGTGTCCCACAAGGCTCAGTCCTGGACCTCTCTTTTTCAGTATATATTTCTCCGAGGTACAGGCTAACACGGGTGGACTATGGCTGACCAAGTTCGCAGATGACTGCAAACTGGGTGTTGTAATCGACTCTCCGGCTGACACAAGCATCCTCCAAAAGGGTCTCACAGAGATGGATAACTGGTGCCAGTGCCATGGCCTAAAGCTAAATGCCAAAAAGTGCATAGTCATCCCCTTTGGGAAAAACAAAGTGCCCACAAATTACCACATAGGTGGTAATCCATTAAGTAAGTAATTAGGGACTTGGGGACCCAAGTAGATAGCACTCTCTCCTTTGACAATCACATTGCCAAAGTGGTTAGAAAAACCTTCTATATAGCCCACCTTATCATGAAAGGGTTCACATCTAGATCAAGAGAGGTCATTGTGCCCCCTACTCATCACTTATCAGGCCCATAATTAAGTACAATGCCCCGTTTGGGATGTACCTTACCCAACACCTTCAGCAACTGGAAAGACCCCAAAAGTATCTCACCAAGAGGATCAAGGGGCTCAAACAGATGCCCTATGCAGTTCGGCTAAAGAAACTCCAGCTTTACTCAGTTGCATACCGCCTACTCAGAGGTGATCTGTGTCTGACGTATAAAGCCATGTCGAACCCAGAATTAACGGACATGCTTCCCCTCAGGAAATCCAAATCCCTTAGAGCTACATGCTCCAGGGACTTGACCTCAGCACAGAAATAAATAGGACATGCTGGAGGGACAGATTCATATCCCAGCGGCTCCCCTCACTCTGGAACAAAATCCCAATCCATGTTAGGGAGAGCCCCTCACTGACCCTCTTCAAGAGAAATCTTGACAAGTGGATGGGAGATGGTAAATTTACCCCTGAGATCTCTTCTGTGTCCCTGCTTGACAGAGGTACAGTAAACTAACCTTAAAAGGGCTACCTTTTGTGACCTACTATACAGAGGCACAGTCAACTAATCTAAAAGGGTGGCGAAAGTCAAACACACTCTGGCTAGGCTTATAAATGCCCTATGGCAGATAGCCTAGTATCAACCTATGAACCTATATACAGTGAGCAAACCTAATGTAAAGCTTAAAAGCATGACTGAGGAACTAGTTAAATGTAACTGTGGGTTTGAATGAAAGCAAAACAAAGCCCACAACTATTTAAAGTAATACAATGTTTAAAATGGAAATGTTGGCAATTGCATGTTATCCGACATGCCGGCTAGTAATAAACAAGCAGGTGAAAACCAAATCTGGTGTAAACAGTAGTGCTACAAGCATGGGAAAGTACACTGCAAAGCAAATAATAGAGTATGTAGGCTATATGGGGTTGGAATAATTTATCCATGATGTATACAAGTCAGAACAAATTGCCCCATCAAATATTCATAAACTAGAAGCAAAGGAATAAAGCAGAAATATTTGTCGGCACTGTTACCAAGCATGACATGAAGGTGGTGCATAATTTTAGCCACAGTACTGACTGTTGGTCATAAAATCTGAAAATTAAAACCATGAATGTTGCATTTAAGTGTGGTAATGTTGAAAAGGAAAAGCACGCTTTACTCAGTCTACATTCAAGACACTGAATGTGTCTAACAATACTGACCAGTCTTTACGCAACCTTTTCATGCATTCAGGGCACTCAACAAACTTGTCTTGACTATGAATACAAGTACAGAAACTACAGATTATTATCTCAAGTATTATCCTTGGAAAAGTGCTCAAAGCAGCAAAACATACTGGGTCATAATACTTGTGAAAAGAAGATTCATAACATGCGGTAGCAGAGTGACTTACAGTCTAGTACAGTCAGTACCAGAAACAGCATTATTGGTCAAAGCAGTAAATGAGTTAATACAATAGAGATACTGAGTCAAAATATTCAATCTGAAAGAATAGTCACAAAGGCACATCACACGAGCATATACTATTATAGGCTAGCTCACATATTTTCAACTCTATTATTAGATGCAAAGGATTATGGCATCAAATGTACACAAAGAAGTGCATTGAACATTCAGAAACAGTATGCACAAAATGTAGAATGCATACCTTAGGTTTCTGATGACACCTCAATGTGTGATTTCAGGTTATGCACTGGCTTGTGGCTTGGTTTACCTATAATCAATCTCATTATGATTTATCCCAAGGCTATAAAGGTACTGCATACTCTACAATGAATTCCAATTTAACTTGGAGGTAAAACCAAGCAAGTGCTGAAACAAATGGAGGCAGCAGAAGTTAAATGGTATGCAAACAGACCCAAATGAATGAGTGAACAGCATGGTGTAGGTGTGGAGCAAAGCAAGCAGAGAATAAACATTAATCCTCAAGAGTTAAACAAATACATCAAAAGGGATCATAATGAACAAAATCCCTGAAGAATTAATTATTAGGCCTTCTTCTAAGTGTTTTTTAGCATTTGATCTAAACAAGGGTTCTGGCAGAGCTGGCTGAATGAGAATAGCTTGTTACTGTGCAGTGTTACTACTTCTTTTAGCAGATATAGATTTATAATATTATTTAGAATCTTGTGAGCTCAAGAACTCTTCCAAAAGGTATAACAAATAACTGAAAGTTGAAGAAAGAGTGGTGAATATAAATGTTGATCTTTTGCTCCACGGTACTACTTGAAAAGAGCATGATCTGTGTATTTCTAAACTTTGAAGCAGATTAAGGCAAAGAGGTTTTATAGTTCAAGAGAACTGATAAAATGGATGCATCAACTCTTGGGTACATAGGCCATGTGTTGACTTCTGATGGTACAAAACATGATCCTGGTAAAGTCAGAGCAAATGCCAAAACTTCATAAGGTATGATACAATATATTTCTATGTTCATTACAAATATGTTTAACATAACAATAATTCGCAAGAAACTACTAGAGCATTGTACTGCCCAGTTTTAGTCAAAGGAACAAGCACAAAACTTTGAAATGCTTGAAAGATTGCATTCTGCACCACCTAGGCTGAAATTATATGATTTGACAGAAGATATTACTCTACAAGAAGATGGTAGACAACAAGGTCCTGGTGTAGTTCTACTGCAAGAAAGCAGACCAGAAACTTATGACCCAAACGCTTTGAGTGTTGATGAAATGTATTAAGTTCAAACTTAAAAAGGAATGTTAGCTACAGTTTTTGCTTGTCAGAAATGTTTGCATACATTTGTGGTAAAATACTGACTGTACAGTCTGATATCTGACCACAATCTAGTTCAAATTGTTTCCAAAACATCACTATGCAGAACTCCATCAACAGAACAAAGAGCGTTACTATCTTTGCATAAATACAATTTGCTACTTCAAAATATAAAAGATAGGCTAATGCATACATCTAGAGCACAACACACCTATAAGACTGTCAAGATGATATAAAGTAGTAAAATCTAATTATCAAGACTGTAGATCAACTAGCTACATACGCCTCCTGAGAAGGTGGAACGCAAGATCTAATATTTAACAAATGGTACTTCCTGTAATGTAGTACCCACATCCTACCTGTCCCAAATGGGCAAGTCCAGAAAAGTTTTTATATTTATCAACTGGATTTTCATATCATACAAATGTGACTAGCACATCAATACACATTATCTTCAATGTTTACAGGACTCATAATATCACATTAAATGTCTTTCAAACTGTGATTCCAAGCCTGATGCCAGACTACAGGAAAACAATTTCAAGGTGGTATTTACCTTGTTTTCTCCATGTTATTTCCTACTAGTAAGACATTCGGTCTGCAAAATGTGTGCAACTTTGTGATCTTTCTTTTTGAAAGTGTAAGAAGAGGTGAAAGGAAGGGAAAAGCATGAATTATTTTTGGGTCAGCTTCTTTCCATGCAGCTGCCAGTTTATGCTGCTTTTTCTGCTGTCAAATGCATGAATCTATAGTATGGAGACATAACATCTTATAACCTAGGAGCACAGGACAGCACAGAAGACACAAATTGTAATAACAGTCTACTTCAATATAGCAGCTGACTAGAAATGTGAAAAGAAAGCAGACATTAAAATGGAGACACTTAAAAGATGTTTGTCGACATCCCTGTTATTTCCTACTTCGAGTGCTCTGGGCTGATGTAATTCAGTCTGTCAATTACAGGTGAAAGAACTGGTTTACTTACCTTTTTTGCAGGAAAGCAAGCTACCAAAATAAGAAAATGTAATATTTTAGTCTCCTCTTACATTCAATCACCATCTTCCTTCATAGAACAGAGCCTGTAGTCACTATATCTGATCTCAATACTGTAGGGTTGCCAGCTTTCTTTGTGGCTAAAACCGGATTAAGATCACACCCCTCGCATCACCCATAATCCCACCCATTCCCGCCACCTCTCCCACCCATGCTCCACCCATTTTGTGACATCACAGTGACACCAGCTGATGGGAACGCCCTCTTTTTCTGTTCCGGGTGCCTGCTTTCAGACGATTTGCTATGCTTTTCGATAAAAAAGCATAGTAAATCAGCCAATGATGCATCATTAATGGAATGTTATTCAGTCACAACTATGCATACTCCCTAAACCCAAACTCCCAATAACATTCTAAACCTAAAATCTGCTTCCCTTCCCTAAACCTAAACCTAAATTCCACCAGTCGTGGGTAGGGTTTGGCTAATGTGCATCCTTCCATATCCTGCTTTCTGCACACATCTATATATTCAATGACTGGCGGTCAACTGACATTTAATTCACTGACCTGGCCTTGACTGACACTTCATCCAGTTGATTTGCCTGGCAAAGTAAATGCACTTTCCTCCACAAAAGTGCATTGTGTGATCATTAAGTAAATAGCAGCATGATTAGTTTCATGTCAGGGTGCCACCTCAATACAACCAAAACAGAAACAACTGAGAAGGTCTGGCTAATGATTGGTAAGTGGCCACATGAAACCAGCAGTACAAGTGGAAATAACTGCAGCAGCCACTTCCTCAAAGTATCACTTGTCTGACTTTCATTTGGTGTTCATGCAGGAGCATGGCTCTCAATGAATATGTTGGCCCATTCCTCAGGGACAAATTAAGAAATAATCAGGGCAATCAGGAACACTTTTAAAATGATTACTACTATTAACATGAGACATTGACAGAATAAGAGAATATGAATTAATATCCATTTTCTGAAATAAAAGGAAGTCTAACTATAATTATTGTCATTATTTCTTAAGTGCAATTCTCCACCTTTTCTCCAATCATCACCAGTTTTAGAGGGATTAATACAGAAATAAAATTTGGCTCAGGGACAGTTTATGAGCAGAGAAGAAAGGAACATTATCATCAAAACAAGTCTCACGACATTGTGGCAAACTATGAAGACAAAGTAATCAGACTGCACAGGTGTTCAGGCTACTGGCAAGTGCCACACACAAAATACTAAGCCCACAGTACCAATCGCAGCTGAGCTTCTTCTATTTACTAAAATTACAAAAAGAACTCCACTCATCATATGTTCTGCTTCTATCAGGTCAACAGAAGTCAACCTCCCACCTCTAACAACTTCTATTTAAATAATTCCTGTACATCCTGTAATATTTATTTATTTTATTTATTTTATTTTACATTTGTTGACCGGGCTAGTCTAGCTGGATACATGTCCATTTTCAGTAGAGGCCAGATAAGACAATACAGGATACATTTACAAGTGGTATACATTTATCCAGAAGTAAACACTATACTGTGTTACTGGGCAGTAGTAAATATCTCATAAATGACTCGAAGAAACAAACATAATACATGCAGCTAAATAAAGTTGTTTACAACCAAGGGAAACCCTGGAACCAATCTGCCACACTACTACAATAGTTTCAGAACAGCTAAGTGCACAAAACCTTCACTGCAATCTTTTATCAGAAACCCATACCGAATAAACTGCAGGTCCAGACACAATTTCTCAAGACCACTGAAGTACTGGCATATGGGCTAATATGCAAGCCTACGAGAAAGAAAGAAAATTAACAATCATCAGGTTTACTACCTCTCAATCCAATCCCGTTGACCCAGTGTTTCAACACAGCAGTCAATGCATAGTGGAACTTGAGCGTACGGTTCTTGGCTCACAACTTCCCAACCTTTGAGCATCAACCTTCAACTTTACTTCTTTTCTGTCAGGCAGCAATACATAATGTTTCCAGTACTGAGACTGGCGCCCTGGCTGGAAAAGAGTTTGTACAGACAGCTGCTGTAGCATCCATCCAATCAGTGAAGGGCAGCTTGGGGGCGTTCTATAAGGAACTGGACAATCAGCCATAGAGGGAGAGAAATTCTATTTGGAAGTTGATGCTACTGAAGTGAGTCGAACAACTGACACTTTGAAATGGATGCTCAGTTTTTGTTTTATCAGCATTCCGTTTTTTAAGTGTACTGCGTATTGACTGAACCTTTTACTCCAACTTTACTCAGTGGCACAAAACCAGGACTTCACATGTCCAGTTTTGAATGAAATTTGTAACTGGATAATTTGTCAGAAAACCGGACAGCTGGCAACCCTACAATACTGCAGGAGCTCTGCCATAATCTCTACTCCTACATGATTATGGAGAATTTTGTCATTGTATAACAGCGAGTGGTCACTACATCTGACCTCAATGCTGCATGAGCTCTGCTACACCTACATGTTTATGATAAACTTTGTCATTATATAATAGCCTACGGTCATTACATCTGACCTCAATAATTCAGGAACTCTGCCAAAAGGCTCTACTCCTACATGTTTACAAAGAAATTTATCATTGAATAATGTAAGCACATTTATCAGGAAGAACCTTGCTGTGTGTTAACTTTAAACAAACTTGCTCTGTGATTGAAAGTGTCTGTGAAACAACACATCATGCACTGTAAGGACCTTTAACTAAGTTGCCCACTGTCCCTTTTATTTTGGCCAGTAGACTGTGCTGCATATGCTAGTTATTTAGCCTCAGGAAATGACAGAAAACCTGTTTTGCTTTATCTCTCTTTGTTAATTGCTTTGTACTGGCTATAAACTGATTGCTCTCAGTTATAATTTGACTTGCTTTCCTCAAAATAAGTGATTATAAACAAATATGCATTACTGTCCTTTACATCCCTCCTGGTGACAATACAGTTATACTGGAAAGTATTCTACACTGGATATCCATAACATTTCCACAAGGAAAAATGCTATTAGGTGATGTGAATGTCATCTGGTTGGACATAAACTCTAACTCCCCTGCATACAAGATGAACTTACATGGTTTCGCACAACTAATCAACACATTATAGCAAGACATCTAATTCCCTATTAGACTAGATCCTAGTATCAGACCTTAGTAAATACACCACCACTGGTACTATTATTTTAATTCATTTATTTTATATTTGTTGACTGGGTTTGTCCGACTGAGCTGATAGCCCTTTTTCAGTGGAAGCCTGGGGAGAAAAGCTCCACAGATTTACAATGAGTAACAAAATATAGAACATTTAAAAATAATAGACAAGAGTATTTCAATTGCAACAGTCAAATCATACAAATTAATTACAAAGTGAAACAGTCAAATCATACAAATGAAATGCAGACTGGAGTTGCCATATAATATAATTTAAGTGTTGAAACAAAATAAAAAATAACTAAAGGCAGAAGAGAGTAGTCAGTAGGCTATCATAAAAAAAAGGCAGAAGAGAGTAGTCAGTAGGCTATCCTAAAAAAAGGCAGACAGTTTAAGGTGGTTGAGTACAATCGCATAACTGGTGACTTTTCAGGTATTCTTTGGAGGTTGTTTTAAATTCTTTCAGTTTATTGAAAGACCTAATTTCCAGTGCCATACTCTCTCAGTGATCATCACCCAATCTATAAAACAAGACATCTCACACATCCAGTTAAACAGCATATTTATAAAACGACATGCAACCTTTCCAAGTTTAACCCAGAAATGTTCATTACCACACTAGCACCTATTAACTGGAACGTCCTAAAAATCCTCCCTTTAAATGATGCTGTAAATGAATTCAATACTTTTCTAAATATCCTTAATAGCTTTGGACCGCCTAAAAGGAAGAGACTAAAAACAAATGATGCAATTTGGCTATCCAAAAAGAATAGAATACTAACACAGGATACAGAAAGAACATGGAAAGAATGGCAAAAATAGAAAACACCTCAGTATCTTGAAAACTTTAGAATGCTTCTCAATCGTACTAAAAAGCAAACAAATGAAGACAAAAAGTATACTATAATCATTTTCAAAATAATACTAAACACAGCCTTAAAAAATTTTGGATATCTGTTAAAGAAATCTTGCAGCCCGACCAAAAATTCAACCCAAACCCTTCTCCAGACAACTCACCACTCAAAACTGAAATACAGTTTGACTTTTATTTTATAGATAAGTATAGCATCTCTAACCAAGGATTCCTCAACATTTAATCCCAACCCTGCCTAACAGCCACGCATCACTACAACCACTTTTACCTTCAAACCTGTGCCCAAATTCTATAAAAAACTACTCTTAAACTTAAACCATTG
This sequence comes from Protopterus annectens, assembly GCF_019279795.1. Classification (NCBI taxonomy): domain Eukaryota; kingdom Metazoa; phylum Chordata; order Ceratodontiformes; family Protopteridae; genus Protopterus; species Protopterus annectens. The sequence goes on along the minus strand of NC_056749.1, from coordinate 141,739,769 downwards.
TATGCTTCAGCTGATGACCTTCCAAGTTAGTACCTAAAACTAGCAGCCAATATAGTTGCCCATCTTGTCTCAATCCTTATAAATAGGTCAAGTGCAGGAATCCCACATTCCCTCCTCTAGAAAAGGTCACACAGACATTACCAACTTTAGACCTATAGCAATCTGATCTCCTCTCACCAAAATACTTGCAAATTAATTCAAAAACAATTGCTAGATGTCTCCTGCAGGAAGAATTCCTACCCCCTTCACAACATGGTTTCTGTTCTTCCTGCAGTACTAGCAATGTCCTTCTAATTTACATAGATACTGGGAAGAAAGCTGGATAATGTTAATATTAATAAATATTTCTACACTTGTTTAAAGTCTTCAACACACAGTTTGCCACAGCAAACTTCTACTTCAAATGTCCTCATCAGGTCTCTCTCAGTCCACCATTCTGTGGTCCAAAAGCTACCTGTCTAACTGGTATCAATCAGTAAAATGGCATTCCATGCTCTCTCCTTACCTCCCAGTCATGACCAGTGCACAACAAGGCTCTATCCTTGCTTCTCTCCTATAACATTTCAGACAACACCCTCTACATATCCACGCAACTGGCCACCCTAATACAATACGAAGATAATTCCACTCTCATTTGCACATCTGACAACATGGTACACCTGTAAGAAACTACTCAGGAAGTTTTAACAGCCACTGAAACATGGCTTCGTAACTCACAACTCCTGCTCACCCCAAAAAAGACCAAACTACTTTTTTCCCCAAATCCTTCTCTCATGAAAAAACAAAATGTAAAGTCCTCTCTCTTGATGATACAACCATTGAAGTCACTTCTCATAGCCAATTATTAGGGGTGATAGCGAATGAAAAGCTTACATTTGACCTGCATATACAAAATTGCATAAGAAAAACTCATCAAAAACATGGGATGCTTTACTGAGCCAAAAACACTCACCAAGGCAACTAAAACTACACTTGCCACTATTTACTTTCTCCTCATACGTATTTATGGACAGTCATAAGGTCTTCATCACATATGTCCGCAATCTCAAAGGAAGCACCCAGATCTATTCAGAACTGGTGGTCAAGGACACCACATATACAAATGCTGTAGACATAGCCAACCTACTGGTTGACAGATTCAGCGTAAACTTCACCCCTCTGTCCCTCCCAATCAGTAAATCAGGACATTCCCTTGTACCTGGTCCCCTCCCCTTAAATCTAGGGAACAGGTCATTACTGCCCTCTCAAGGGCAAAAAATACAACCTCCATGGTACCCGATAACATCCCAGACTGCATCCTACAGGCATGAACTTGCAGCACCATTAGGCACCCTATTCAACCAAAGCCTGAGTACCGGCTTTGTCCTGGCCGAGTGGAGGACAGCCACTGTCATTCCTTTACACAAAAGTGGAGCGTCCAACGATCTGGGAAATTACAGACCCTTCAGCCTAACTAGCCTGATCTGCAAGACCATGGAATGGATTATCATGGACCTCATTAACAGGGGACATTAGCAACCTCCAAACACTCGACCCCGCACAGTTTGGATTTGTCAAGGGGAAGTTATGTCTGTTAAATCTGGTTGACTTCTTTCAGATGGTCACCAAAGGCATGGATGAGGGGAAGATGATGTACACTGCCTACCTTGATCTGGCCTAAGCCTTCGACACTATTCCCCACTAGGGCATAATAGAAAAACTCTCTCAACTAGGCATCAATCCATATGCTACCAGATCGGTAGTAAACTGCCTCACTGATAGAACCCACATAATCAAACAGGGAATGCACCTCAAGCAGTAGACCTGTAATGAGTGGTGTACCCCAGGGATCGGTCATGGGGCCTCTGTTATTCTGGATATACTTCCTTTAGGTGCAGGCCAAAACCAGTGGGCAATGGCTGACCAAGTTTGCAGTTGACTGCAAGCTGGGCGTGGTCATTAATTCCCCAACTGATCTGGACATCCTCCAAGAGGGTCTCACCCAAACAAATGACTGGTGCCAGAAACATGGTTTCAAGCTGAATGCTAAAAAAATTAATCATCATCCCTTTTGGGGAGAGTGAAGTCCCCATATATCACATTAATAACAATGTCCTAATCACACAATCAGTTGTGAGGGATTTGGGCACCCAGGTTGATAGCAATCTGACTTTTGACCACCATGTTGTTCTGTTGTATGGAAAGCTTTCTACATAATGAGGCCCACCTCATAAGTAATGGTATCTCATCCAGGGACAAGGAGGTCATAACATCCCTGGATTCTTCCCATACAAGGCCAGTTATTGAATACAATGCCCCCTTCGGCATGTACCTCACAGAGCATATGCAGCAGCTGGAGAGACCACAGAGGTTCCTCACTAGAAGAATCCAGGGCCACAAACATCTACCCTAGACAGACAGGTTAAAAGCCCTGTCCCTCTACTCAGTTTCATACAGACTCCTCAGAGGTGACCTCTGTCTAGCATAGAAAGCAATCTTAGACCCCGCCTTGATGGGACTGCTGCATATCAGCAAGTCAAGCTTCACTCGAGTAACCCACACACGCAACTTCAACCTGGTCTGTGACATCAATAGGATTTGATTTGTGCCCCAGAGACTCCCCCATCTGTGGAAAGACGCCCTTCTCCACGTCAAGCAGAGTACCTCATTATCCCTTTTCAAACACAACCTGGATATCTGGATGGGAAACAGAAAATACACCCCTGGGATTCCACCTGTGTCCCTGCTGGACAGGGGTTTTGGGTGCTGACTTGTCTAAACATGGGCTAAACTCTTGGCTAGACTTATAAAGGCCTCAGGGCCAATAACCTAGTAACTTCCTATGATCATATGATGCTCCCATCTTTAGTAACCTCCAGACTTCACAAAAATTAAAACTTGAATGATTCTATAACAAAGTTGCAAAATTTGCAGCACATACCCGTTTTAGAACCCACCACTAAAGAGCCTAAATTGGTTAGAACTGCTTTGTCAACTAACTTATACACAGTGTCTTGCCATCTATAAAATTATCCAGCATTCATCTGCCTGTCCAGCACTAAAGATATTCTACACAACTATGTTCTTAGTTGGTCACTATGATCCAATGACCAATAACTCCTGTTTGTCTACAAACCTATTAAATCTGCTGGGCATTGTCTGTACTTGTACAAGTTGGCTAAGACCTGGAACTCCTTACCTGTATCTATCATGTCAGCACTCCCCCTCCCATCTTTAAAAAACACTCTGAAAGATGTCCTAGCTAAAATCTAGCTCTGTTCCTGCTCAAAACAAGGATAAACTTATAGCCTTGAATGAGAACAAGTAGCTTTTCATTCCTTATACAATGTTACTCTCTCTTCTTCACTTACTTCTTTACTTCCATCAAATTTTGTTCCCTGACTTTTTCTCTGAATATACCATAAGCCTGTTTTTCACTCACTTCATATTGCAGTTCCTGTTTGTATTAGACTAACTTACCTTTAAATTTATCTACAAACTCATCTAAAATTTCTATAAATATTAAATGGTTGCCATATAACTTGTATTAATTCTTAACCAATGTTTTCATATTATTAATTTGTTACAATTATTCGAACTGCAGATGTTTTTGTTTTGTTTTTGAGGACTGTAAATGTATGGTTCTTAAAATGTTTTATAATAATTCAGAACTTTTCTCCCCAGTCCTCCATTGAAAATGGACTTCTACCCAGTTGGACTTCCCTGATAATCAAATGTCAATAAATAAATAAATACATTTTCTGCAAAAGGAAATTATGCAATGGTTTCTGAGGAAAACACCTGATGAACTGGAATGTCTAAATATTTGACAATGGTCTTTGCTCTGTCTATCTCTGATTTCTGCTTAAGATCTTTTAGAAACAAATAATAGCAAGGTATCAGTACTCTAACCTTTCAGAAGTTTGCCTAGGTCATTTTCCTCTGATATTCTACTTGTGCAAATAAAGTTTATTTTGATACTCATCCTTCACTCTCATTCCACTGCATATTTACTCTGTATCTGTGCAATGCCTTACTGATTAAGCAAACTTCGTTTATGCATTTTTAAGTGCTTGTTGCATATCTTTTTAATACATGTTTATTATTAATATTTATTATCTGAGAGCAGAGTTATCATTCACCACTGTACAGTAGTAAGCTATGGATCCTGTCTCAACTTTGCTCAATGTTTTGGGCCTACCAGTAAAAATATCAAAGTGTTAGATTTCATGTTAGCTTAATTAAGAACAGCAGGTAGCTGGAAATCCTGGCCAGTCCAGGGTGGCAGCTGTATTACCATGTCAGGAAGAAAGCTGTGGGACATTGCAGAATTCTGCCAGACTTCCCTTCCATGGGAATTGAGTGTATGTGTGTCTGTGAAAATAACTTGTGTGAAAGGCAGCTACCATGGCTACGGGACACTGGAAGACATTGTGGCTCACAGAGACTGGTGACACAGCAACAGCTCAGCTCTGTAATAGCCTGGGTGCACTCTAATCTGGGGATACATGTTGACAGTTCATACCCAAAACAGCAATACGTATTCTTTTTATGCTTTTGGGGTGAGGTTAAATTTTCTGAATTAATTATTGAGAAAGACTTTCATGCATACACTTACTTTTATTTTATTCTGCTGAGTACTAGAGGTGTGACTTAACAGACTATCCCTCTAGTGCCTGCTAGGACCTCTTCTTCACAGATCAGATGAACAAGGTAGAAGGGAAGGAACTTCTTAACTACAACTAAGATAGGCAGAACAAAAGAAAGATTATCATCAGTATAGGTACCAAGTCCCAAATAATTGTGTCTGTTTTCAGAGGCTTATCAGCAATATGGAAAGAGGTGGTGGTGGTGGCAGTGCCTTTTCCCAAAGTTAACTATATTGCAGCTTCAGTATCTAAGATTAACCTATGACTGTAACAATAGTCACTGGTCTAGTCCAGGGCCCACTGCAGTAACTGCATGCTTTGGGGAGGGGGGGGGTGATTTGAGAATGCACCAAGTTTCCAGCCCTTGGGAAGCTTAGTTAGCCGCAGTCTCTGAACATCTGCTTTCACCTTTGAAAAATAATATCCAAATAGCAGGAGGCTCATGCCAAAACCCCGTGGAACTCAAACGGTACCCTTTATATTATTGATGTGGGTTCTGTCAGAGAGCCAACTGCCAAAGGAAATAGTAAGCATGTTTAAGCAATCAAACCCAAAGAAAATACAAGTGTATGTGAGTTTAGATATTAATGAACTGCCAGTGACATTGGAGCTATAAACAACACTGCCACATTTTCTAAACATAAATACATCTATGAGTGACACATCAGGGCAATGTCAAGACTTTTCTTCTCAGGACTCAAGACACCGATTCTAATGTGAAACATTCACATTCAGAAATTCAACTCATAGAAACTTTTATTGCAATCTTTTTTCTGGATCATTCCATATGAATGAATATATATATATATATATATATATATATATATATATATATATGGACGATACTTATATATCTAATTCCGATTCCCGAGCCGAACCGACAACAAACGACACGACACACACAAACCAAACAAAACCGACACAAACAACAGAACGTGAACAAACACACACACACACACACACACACACACACACACACACACACACACACATACACACACACCCATAAATATAAAGATCATAAACAAAGCCACAAAACAGGTAATGGTAAAACTACCCTGTTTCTTCATAGTTTTGCAGATAACTGATGTAGATGTATATCTCATGTAAAATAAAGTTATCAAAGTGATACAGTCTATTAACTCATTACATCCGAGTGACACCTCCAGGTTCATCTGCAGTTAACTCCTACTGATGCCTCTAGGCATCAAATATTGCTTGTTCATATTTGCAGCAATAATTGGAAATCATGCTATATAGAAGTTTTAAATTATTTCAACTTAATGCTTACACAATGACAAACTCAACTGCATTAATATCTGACCTCTTTCTAGTGCAGGTAACTACATGTTAACAGTTGTTTTTATGATATTAATTTATATAGATACAATTTTCACGTTTCTAAATATCTCAACCAAGTAACAGACAGAACTCCTTTACCTCATATGAAAGCTCTCAGCTAGATGAACAAAATGCTGCTGACAGTATGTGTGCAACGTTAGTGCTTGCTGAGATACTGTACGTTGTTTACAAATCGTTACAAATGTGTAATAGTTACTGTGCTTACTGTGACTTATAAAATTTAGTTTAAGATCTAGGATCTAAAGAAAACTACCACTATAAAAATTGTTTGTGCTTTAGTAACATCTGTAGTTTCAGGGATATGAACATTTTAAATGTGAGGACATAATTTGATTCTGTCAAAAGGCTTAGGCTCCGCCCATTGGAAGTTACAGTGCAAACTTCCTGAGCTCCATTGGAGTGAATGAGTTAAATATTTTTTAAAACAGAAGATCTTCTTCTTCTACTTTTGGCTTTTCCTGGTTAGGGGTCGCCACAGCAGATCACCTGTCCGCTCATGATTGGCAGTGGAGTTTTTACAGTGTCGAGTTGCCAGCCCGGCATCCAACCTTCCACAGAAGGCATACACACACACACACACACACACACACACACCTAGGGCCAATTTACAGTGCCCAATCCACCTACAGCATGTCTTTGGGATATGGGAGGAAACTGGAGCACCCGGAGGAAGCCCACGCAACCACAGGGAGGACATGCAGACTCTGCACAGAAGGCACTCCAGCCAAGGATCGAACCTGAGAACATCTTGCTGTGAGGCGGCAATGCTAACCGATGCACCACCGCGGCCGGAACAGAAGATGAATTGCCTAATGTACGAGTCTGCTGAGATATGACTCGGGTAATTACATGTTCCTACATGGTGTGCTCATATCACGGAATGGCCTCTAGCACTTTCTTCTCTGTTTTAGCAGATGCACATGGTGGTGAGGTGTCTATGTATTTTTACATTAACTAACAGCTAAAATGTACAAAACTGGCCACAAAATGAGTTTCACTGGTGCCTGGCATCCTGTTTTACTACCGGATAATACAGTGGGGAAAAGAGGTCTACAAAGAATAGAAAGATGGTTGCTAATTAAACTAATTTCATGACAATAATGTAACATTTACAGAGCAAGCATCCCACTCACTGACTTCAACAGACCATAATGATGTGCAAAAGTGTGCAGGAAAACAGATAGACTCACAAAACCTATTTATTTTTAGCAATTAAAATAAAATGTAAAATCAGGGCTGTTATAACAATCATGAACTAAGTGGATGACACTAAGCTACTGGGGATTTTTTTTCCTAGTAAGCAATTGTTTCCAGTTGATCTTTAAGACACAATGATCAAATTACATGCATCCTTTGTAAAACATAGCAAGAAATAACATTTTCAGTTGTGGAGCTCACATCTCCTGGAAAATTAAAAATAAAAGCGATGGAAGTAAAAAAAAAAAAAAGTGATGGAACTACACCATATAAATAATGAAACAGATTTTCTATCACCATTAAGGTCAGATGTTAAGACTTCTTACATATGCATCCTTAAAGAAACATGGCAGGCTGGACAGACTGCTAAAACTTGAAAACCCCTCAAATAAATGAAAAGGACACAAAAGTAGAACAATCAGTGAGAGAAAATGATCCAAGGATCAAATAGGTCAAGGTTTGAAGGTCAGTGTATATTTGTGTGTGTGTCGGGGCTGTAAAGGAATTACAAAACACTTCTACAAATAAAAGTGGTAGATACTTTGCAACAGACAGGAGAAAAGTAAAAATAATGGTAGGTTTTAGGAAAGCAGAGGACTAGTACAAAAGAAATATCAATGGTTAGGAAGTGGAAGTTAAAGGTAGGGTGAGCTCAGTTAGGTACAGTCTTAAGCTGCTGGACTGTGGTATGGATACAAGAGACAACAAACAGATTAGAAAATCCATGTAGTCTAGTAATATGACAAGCAGGATGAAACAGCAGTGTTACTGTCGAAAGGTGAAATATAAGCTCTGCCCATTATATTTCCCAAAACAGTAAATTAAAACCAACCTGTTGTTAAATATGGACTTGGAACAGACATTTAAAAAAATTGTCTGCTTTTTCTGATTCAATGTCTGTGCTGACTCTATTACCATTAGTAACAGACATAACTACTTAATTACTTATGAAGTACCTCAAATCCCACTCTAACATATCTGCTTTTGCAGATGTACTGAATTCAGTTTGCCTTTTCAGCAAAGCTCCCAATCAGGCATTGAGAATGCAAGCATTACAATGGCCCTCACTGTCTACAACCAACACCAGAAGGACCTCCAAACTCTGGAACCCACCCAGTTCGGGTTTGTGAAAGGCAGATCATGCCTCCTGAACCTGATCGACTTCTTTGAGGCAGTCACCAAAGCCATGGATGAGGGTAAGGTGGTTCACACAGCCTATCTTGACCTCGCCAAGGCTTTTGGCACTATTCCCCATTCTGGAATTATAGCTAAACTCACTTAACTAGGTATAAATCCCTACGTCACAAGATGGGTTGCCAACTGGCTCACTGACAGAACCCACACTGTAAAAGTTGCAGACTCCAAATATGACCTCAAACCAGTGACAAGTGGAGTACACCACAGGGTTCAGTTCTGGGACCTCTCCTGTTTGGTATCTACTTCTCTGAAGTACAGGCCAACACAGAAGGCCTCTGGCTAACAAAGTTCACAGATGACTGCAAACTAGGAGCCATAGTCAAGTCCCCAAATGATGTGGACATCCTACAGAAGGGCCTCGCTGAGAGAGATGCCTGGTGTCAGAGCCATGGCCTCAAGCTCAATGCCAAAAAGTGCAGTGTCATCCCCTTTGGTAAAAACTCTTTACCCATGAACTACCACATAGGCAGCAATCTACTTAACACCGAATGTGTGATAAGTGACCTTGGGACCCATGTGGACAGTACTCTCTCTTTTGATCACCACATTAGTCAGGAAGTTCTTCTACATGGCACACCTCATAAAAGGGCTCTCATCCAGGAAAAAAAGAGGTCATTGTTCCCTTCTACTTGATACTCAGCCCCATTATAGAGTACAACGCCCCTTTTGGAATGTACCTCACAAGACATCTGCAGCAGCTGAAAAGGCCACAGAAGTACCTCACAAAGAGGATTACTGGCCTCAAACAAATTCCCTACACTGACCGTCTCAAAAAACTCCAGCTTTACTCCGTAGCATATCGCCTACTCCAAGGTGATCTCTGCCTAACATATAAAGCTATGTCAAACCCAGAGCTGTTGGACATGCTACACCTAAAGAAATCCCAATCCACCACAATAAACAGGACATACTGGAAGGATAGATTCCTGTCCCAGAGACTTCCCATACTCTGGAACAGGCTACCCATCTATGTCAAGCAAAGTTCTTCATTAGCACTCTTCAAGAAAAATCTTGATGAGTGGATGGGAAATAGGAAATACACCCCGGAGATCACTTCCATGTCTCTGCTCGACAGTGGCACAGGAAAATAACTTTCTTGGGTGGTGTAAGCCAGGGAACCTTGTTGGCTAGGCTTACGTAGGCCCTTGGGCCAATAGCCTAGTACCTACCTATGACTGTGTTTGCTGTGAAACACTGACAGTCCTAGGTCAAAAGTCACTTCAATATAGCAGAGACAGCATGTTTTAACTTTTCTTATTAACCTAGAAAAGCACATTGGTGCCTTCAGTGGTAACAGAAAATGTTGTGCTATCTAAAATTAAAATTTGTACTCCGTTTAAGGTACTTTTAAACAGTACAACTTTTTAAATGTAAATAAAAAGTGCTCAGTATGTTTTGGGAACACACATTTAGGGTTAATATAAAACACATACGTATCCTGCTGTCTTATGTTTGCTATATGTCGTCATATGCTGAGCAAAATCAATTCCCCATAATATTTCAAATTTACTACTGCCATTTTAGCTTCTTTGTTTTAATGTAAACTTCAGAAATAAAGTTAAGTGACATGCAGAATGTGTTAACTTGGCAAGAGAATTTAGTTATTCTACTTCTCAAGTAAACTATATATTTTTCCTAAGTTTCCATTCACTAAATTTGCTAGCCTGAAAATATTGGAAGACCGACCAACATCAAGTATCTTTTTAAAACTACTTCATACTAAGATGCTGGCCTAGACAGACAGCTACAGAAATTGCCTGTTCTTTTTAGATACCACAGGTAGCAGACACATTTGCCTATGAAAAGTGGTATAAACTACACTTTCTCACGGTGAAAAACTTAAGTTAGGAAACAACATTTCGCCTCAGGTATGAAGATAAACACAACTGAAATACAATTATCACCCTTGTGAGTTACCAGACGCATCTAAATAAAAATTTAAATAACTGATCCGATGTTTGTTTCTAATGCTTTGTGAAGAGTCCAACATATGTTTACTTCATACGCTAACTTTTACTTTTTATATTTAAGTTAAAATCTTTTTTTTTTTTTATCTTTTTAGTAGACTCTCCTACCGTTATTACTTCATTACGGCATGCCAAATTCCTTAGCACTCTGACATTAGAGAATGATGCTAGGACCGCTCCTGCTTAACTGATGACAGAGTCAGAATTCCATCTCTTCCTCTGCTTCACTGCATTTGGTGACTGTACTTTTTTTTTAAATCATCTCCATAGAGTCAACTTAACTACTGCAGAGACAGAGAGTATATTTATCCTGTTTAATCGACTACCTCCAACTCTACAGCAACCTTCAACCCTGAAACATCACTGATCCTGAAAAAAAAAAATAAGCTGCATCTAATTACTGTCTTCTGTGTCAGTGTTATTGTTGTAATGGTGCCTTACTTTGCAGAGAAAGCTGATGTTGAAGCCCAGAGATTGTGCATTCCTTGAACCTGCATTCATGTAGTTTCCCACAAGTAGAACCAGTTCCAGTAGCTTACTGAAGTTATCACTTTTCTTCACCTCTTCACAGGCTAAGGTGACAGCCATGATGTCTGGCCGGATGTTATTCACCACCTCCTCAAATGTTAACTTGAACAGGATTCCATTCAAGCGAGGCCGTAGCAATCTGACAGAACTCATCTGCAAATAAATAAATAAATTACCATTAGATATTACATTGTACAGTATTGTGGTACATCCCACTTTAATGAATGTTAAAAAACATTTTAGCTCCAAGACATTTTTTACTTTAAAGTGCAAGTTGCACTTAATAGCTCAGCAGCTGAAGGCATGCAGCCTATCTGCTTCAATGCCTTCTGTACATAAAAGCAGTTAAATAGACAAGAATGTACAGTTACATTCTTAATGTAACATCAGATTGTGCAAGAATCTTCTTTTTTTATGCTATGCATATGAACAGCAGGCAATAACTACACATTAAATAAACCAGACGAATGAAACCATCAGTGAATCCACTGTTTGAGTGATTAAAATGGTTCTGTGAGCAGACATTCTGTGAATTACACTAGTGACAAAAATATATAGACTTAAAAGTAATACTATATTTTGACAGAATGCTTATTAAACTGTAAACTTCATATTACAAATATACAACAGTGAAGTACAAAACACAATTACAAAAAAATGCAAGCTCTGCAACTTTGTTGATCTTGTTTAAGATCATTATCAAGACACCAGAATTGTTGCAGCAAGTTCAGACTTTATTAAAGCATTTTGCTAGATTTTTCTAGTAAAAAATAATTCAAAAGGGAAACTCTGAATTCAAGCCAAAACAAAAGAAGCCACGAAAGAAAGACTTATGAAACAGCAAAGCACATGACACATCATTCCGTAATAAAGCCAAAGCATCCAAAATACAAAAAAACAAATGTGCATGAACTTTGAATAAGCATAAAGTAACAATGAGAAAAGGCATCTTTGCAGGGAAACTGTATCTACACCCTCCTTGCACAGGGCTTCTCTTTTTATCCCATTACTGAAACATATTAACTGCACAATCGGGTCTATATTATCATATCACACGCTCAGAAGAGCAAATGACAGATAATCGACCCCATGTAAGCGAAAGCTTACAATGTCGAAACTTCAGAACAGCAATTATTTTCCAAAGTAAAACAATCACTGTTCCGAAAAAAAAAAACAGTAAAACATTACTAAACGTGGGGGGCTGTGCCCCCCACACCCCTCTACTTAAATATACCAACTCTGAGATCACACTACAGTGCCGAAAAGGCAAAGTAGCAAAAGCGGTCAAACAAATTCTTTCCAAGGGAAAGAATTCACTGAAATGCCACTTCGCATTTTACTGACTAAGATGCAATCAACAACCTGCATCTGCAACGGCGTAATAGGGAACTGCAGAATCCTATAACAGTGGAGAAAGGACAAACACTTTAAGAATAGAGTAATCGCTCATGATCTGCACATTCTGCTGCAGAAAACAATTTCACTCTTCGTCTGCAGATACAATAATTACAATAATAAATACAAAAAAAAAAACTTCCCACACTCTGCCATTCCCTGGAAAACCACATGACAGAGCAGTCACCAGAAACATTTAAGATTAAAACTTCATAAATCCTCCTGGAAAAAATAGTACTCACTGATGTTCTTTATATTAACCACTGCAGTAGCCTAAGCTATAGGGATTTTGGCCTGCATAGAATGACAGCAAAGAAACTTCCAAAGTTTCAGGACACCGTCCATACGCCCAAACAATTAGACAGCTCAAGATGAGCTGACTAAAAATACAGGTTTGTTTGACAAGCCCTTCATAGCTTTCCTGCCACTGAGAATACACAACTCTGCAGGCTTTTGAGGATCAACAGTTGGCTAAATTTTTATCTTTTGCTGGGCAAATACGTTCCTTTCAGTTAAAAACCTTCCACATACGTTTTTTTTCTGAAAACTACTTCAAAGCTACAGAAAAGTAATTTTATTGATTGTCATGTTACTTTTAAATGGCAGTACACATTTTTACCTTTGAGGTAAAAAATTGATAGCTGTTGCTAAAGACTACGTTTTATGTAGGAGGACTATGAAAGTGTTTAAAGTGCTTTCTTACTATGTGATTTATTTGTGAGAAAAGTGACTTTGGCTACTGTCCTGTTTTATTGAGTATTGCTGCTAAGCTTCCCCAGGAAACAAGAACTATTTTCAGCTTGACCATAGAAGAAACGATTGGTTCCTCAGGCAGATGTTTCTCCATCCAAAAAAAAATTTGACTAAGCAGCCTTTGCTATCACAACAGGCAGGTAGTTTGTAACTGCTGTAGCTTGGTGACTCTTCTGTGGCCAAAGCTGGCTCTACACTGTAAAAGTAACTGACTCCAAATCCAGATCCAGACAAGTGGAGTACCTCACGGTTCAGTCCTGGGACAGCTCTTGTTTGGCATCTCCTTCTCCAAAGTACAGGCCAACACTAAGGGACTCTGGCTAACAAAGTTCACAGACAACTGCAAACTGGGAGCCATTATCGAATCCGCAAATGATGTGGATATTCTACAAAAGGGCCTTACAGAGACAGATGCTTGGTGCCAGAGCCATGGGCTCAAGCTCAATGCCAAGAAATGTATAGTTATCCCCTTTGGGAAAAACATGTACACATGAATTATCACATAAGTGGAAGTACACTAAACACTGAAAGTGTGATCAGGGACTTAGTGACACAGGTGGACAGTGGTCTCACCTTCGATAACCACATCAGCACAACAGTCAGGAAATACTTCTATGTGGCACATCTAATCCCTAAGGGCTTTTCATCCAGAAAAATGAGGTCATTGTCCCACTGTACTCATCCCTCATTAGACCCATTATAGAGTACAACGCCTCATTTGGTATGTACCTCACAAGACATCTGCAACAGTTGGAAAGGCCGCAGAAATACCTCACTAAAAGAATAACAGGCCTAAAGCAGATGCCTTATGATGACCGTCTAAAAAAACTCCAGCTATACTCTGTCGCATATCGTCTACTCAGAGGCGATCTCTGTTTAACGTACAAGGCCATGTCAAACCCAGAGCTGTTGTACATGCTCCACTTACAGAAATCCCAATCCCTCAGAACCACATGATCCAGGGCTCTAAACCTGGTCATCACAATGAGCAAAGCATGCTGGAGGAATAGGTTTCTGCCCAAGAGACTCCCCATACTCTGGAATAGACTGCCCATACATGTCAAGCAGAGTGCCTCTTTGGCCCTCTTCAAAAGATACCTTGACAATTGGATGGGGGATAGGAAATTCACCCCGGGGATCATGTCAGTCGCCCTGCTAGACAGGGGACCAGGGAAGTAAATATTCTGGGAAGAAACAGCAGAGGAACTGTTATGGATAGGTTTGTATAGGCCCTAGGGCCGATAGCCTAGTACCAACCAATGAATGTTAAGGGACATATGCAGGTTTTTCTCCTCAAATATCTGACTCAGATTCTGAGCAGAGTATGGTATCCAAATCTTCCTGTGAGGGATTGACTTTCTCTGAGACTATTTCCATAATGTGCCATTGTTTTCAGTGGGTAAACACTGAGGTTTTTCAGTCTCTTAGAAAATACTATGAAGTGCTATAAAAGGAATTCCCAAAACCTTAACCCATCACCCATCATCCTCACCCTCAATCCCTTGTGCTGTCAGCATTAGAGGATGTGTGTCACAGCCTGTGAATTCCCTAACAGCCAACCTTCTAACTCCTAAGGAGGCAAATAGAATGTACAAAGTTCCACTGTCTCAAATTGTTATATACTAATCCCAGACTTGACCCAAGCAGCTATAGCTTTAGTTAATCCAGCTGCTGCTAAGCGTTTTGTTAATTCTAATTCTTCTCCTGACAAGGATGGTAAAGCTACTGATATGTCTGGGGAAAATGTATGCTTCTGCAACTACAATTTTTAGAATTCTGACCTGTCAGGCTCATTTGTTAAAGTTTATACTGACAAAATGTGACAGTATAAGGAATGTTTTAGCTACAGTTTCTTCGTGTGAGGAAAAATCTGCTTTGTGTAGTCTAGTTTTTTATTTTTCTCAGATCTCTTCTCATTGTTTGAAGTGTATTTCTGACTCTGTAGGTATGGCTTCCAGGTCTGTAGCCACTGGTACCAGTTTAAGAAGGTTTACCCAGCTGTGTTTTCCCACATGATGTCAAAAATGAAATTTTGAATTTTCCTTGGGATACAGATTTAGTTTTGGATCCTTTGCTGCAGAGGTTATGAAAAGGTGTGATGAGAAAGGTAAATGATTCATGGAATCTCTCAGATTCTTCATTCCTCCAATTCTAACATTTCCAATTAATTTTAAAATTTTCCACCTTTGGCAAGAAACAAAATGTATGGTCTCAACAGAATGCAAGCATGCATATATTTAAAAAGAAATGGTAGGGAAGTTTAAAAAAGAAAGCAGGACCCTGCACAACAAAGGATAGTCAGGTAAGGCAGTATGACTATTTAAGGACACTGCCCCCCCCCCCCCCAAAAAAAAAAAAAAAATTGGCAATCGCTTACCCTTTCCAGAAAGTCAGTATCTCCGTTTCTCTCTCTGTCAACAGGTTGTTTCAGACAAACTGGTTCTGAAGCTGCCCTAGCTAGGATATGGATATGTGAGGAAATTTCTCCTGTCCAGGGGATTCATCCTTGCCCACCAGACCAAACAATTCCTTTCCCTCCTGACCCATATCACTAGCTTTCTCAGGGAATAACAGAAGCAGCTTCTCCTTCCCAGTTGGGAAAAAGATTTTATTCAGGAATGTTTGAAGTGCCATAGAAAGAAAATACCTGGAAACCAAGTTTTGCAGTTTTCTCTCCTGAATCAATTTGTGATACTGCCCAAGTTCAAAATGTTGTCACTTCACAAACTTTTACCCCCTTCTTCTGAATTTGAGATTTTTAGTAACTTTAGATTTAAAAGATGCATAATATCACATTCCTGTTCATCCAGACTTCAGGTGTTTCTTATGAATGTATGTATCTGAATCACATTATCAGATCTGCCTTATTTTTAATTTCTCCAAATCTTTTGGGTTTCTCATACTGTGACGTGAATGGACTCCATTCCTAAGTCAAAGTACAATTAAAGTTCATGAAATTAGTACTGTTTCACACTCTGATGTCAGCCAAAAGTGCTCTTTGCAGCACGCGCAATGTGCCCAGTAATGACTCCATCTGCAATTTGTAGAGTTTCATGTATTGGCAGCATATCTAAATACGATTGTAGACCCCTTTTTTTTTAATAAGATCAGTTGCTACTAATCTTAATGGAACAATCTGAGAATCTTTCTTCCACATTGCTCTCATTTTTGCCTGCAAATCCTGATATTTTATGACTTTGTGTCTCTCTCTCTGTATGCAAGACACTGTAGTCACTAGGTGTGGCAATTTCAATGATCAATGCTACTTTTATCTTCATTTTTAGACCACTACATCCAGTTTTCTAGAATCTATCTTTTGAACTGTTGGTAACGGATGATCCCATGTACTGTAAGGCTTCATTTTCTATGATGCTTTGTGGCTCATGTGTCCAGTGTTTTTCAGCCACTTCAATACCATAATGCTTGCACAATCCCCAGTGCAAGTCTTGCCATATTATTATGCCTTTCAGTATACAGTCCTTCTGCTAATTAGTATGTCGCAACCAGTAACGAGGTGTGCCACTGTTTCCATTACTGTTTTACAAAACCTACATTTGTTTGTTTCCTACATGTTCAATGGACTTTGTAAACCAATGTATATGTAAGCCCATTATTTTGTGCCGCCAACATTAACTTTTCATCTCTTGGTTTGAATTCACCTCTCCTTAACCATTCCTGTGTTTGTTCCTGATTAACGTGAGGTTCTTCCAGAAGTTTTCTATACTTACAACTATATTTCTGCATTTTCGACATTTCTTTCCTTCTCATCTGGTCCTTCACCTTATATTCTTTCCTTTGTTTTTTGGCACATTCAGTTGCTGCCTGTTTTTTATCCACTTGTGGTTTCATTTCCATTCGTGCTTGATGCCGATATGCTTCTGCTAGCCTGAGCAGAAAAGTCCTCTTAGATTTATTCTCAACATGTTTCAAAACTTTCATTAGATTTTGGTCTTGTGAGGTCAGCAGATATGTGTGGAGTCCCATGACTGCAGATCTATACATGTAATCAAATTCAGGGAGGTCCATCCTTCCTTCAGAATGGGGAATATATAATCTTGCTATGCACTCAGTTTTATAAATCATTTGGTGAGCATGAAGCATCCTTCTTGTTTTCCTGTCTAATCTATCCAACAAATTTTGGGGCCAGTCAATCACTCCAAAACTGTAAGTTAGGACAGGAAGAGCAAATCGGTTTATAGCTTGGATTTTGTTCCTAGGTGTCAAAACTGTTTTCAGGATTAATTTAAGTCGTAACATACTTGTTTTATTCGCATTTGTTCATGTTTTATTGTTGATCCTTCATCAGTTCCCAAATATTTGTACACTCCCTCCTGCTCAAGTTTTTTTATATCACATTCTTGTCCCAAACTGATGTTTTCTTGGTGCTACAGCTTTCCTGCTTTAAAGGTTGCTTTTGCACATTTATCAAGACCAAATGACATTCTTATAGCATCTGAAAATGTTTTCGCAACTTGCAGTTGTGCTTTCATTTCATCTGTTGAGCTATACAGTTTCAAATCATAGACAAAAAGATGAGAAGTCTGTACACTTTGTTGTTTTCTAGGAGCCAAATTATAGCCATGGGCTAAGCTGTTAAGTAGACAGCTTAATGGGTTAAGGGCAAGGCAGAATAGCAGCAGTGACAGAGAGTCACCCTGGAATGTCTCCCTTTGAATTTTTATCCCTGGAATAATAATTAGTCCTTTATCATGGCATAATTGCAAAGTGGTCTGTCACTGTAATGTAGTTGATCAGTGCAGGGTGTATCTTATACATTTTTAAGCACTCTTTTATCCATGAATGTGGGATACTACCAAATGTTTTTTTGTAGTCAATCCATGGCATACTTAAATTCTTCCCCCTTTTTACAGTTCTCCACTATGGCTTTACTTAGCAGCAAATGATCCTTTGCTCCATATGACTTTCTTTAATTGCCCATTTGTTCTATTGCCATAACTGAATTATCTTCTAAATGACTATAGACTTTGTCAGCATCAGTTCCAGTGTATAGTTTATATGTCATCTGTAGGCAAGTTATTGGACTAGAATTGTTAGGGTAGCTTGCAGGTTCACTCTTAAGTAGGAGCATTGTTTTTCCTGTTGTTAGCCATGTTGGTGTCTGTTTGGGATGTGCATACAAATAGTTCTTACTCATGGCTAAATCTTCATGCAAAGATGTTAGTACTTTCAGTCAGAAGGTAGGCACTGCATCTGGGTCTGGAGTTTTCCAGTCAGTGGCTTTTCTTAACTTTGTTTCAATCTCTCTGGCTGTTGCTTCATCATATTTCATATCCTGTACCTTTAAACTTCTTATGCTTTCTTTTACTACTTCTATCCATTTAGTATTTTTATGTTCCACAGGATCTTCATAAATAGTGCTCCAAAATGTATCTATCTATTTTTTTTGGTGGTCTTTCAATTTATTTTACCTTGTTTCCCAATTCTCTATAAAACTTTTTTGGGTTATCAATAAATTGCTTATTTTGTACTTTTCATTTATAGTTATCTTCTAAGTTTTTCCAGCTGTGCTGAGATTTTTAGTTTGAGATAGTGCATGACAGATCCTGATCTGTTGTAATACTGTGCATTACATTTATCACATCTATCTTTCCAAGTATTTTTGTTGATCTGTTTCCTCTTCTATACTCTTCTAACAGTGACACTTCTTGTCTTAGTTGCTTTATAGTTTTCTCTATTCGATACTTCCATGATGGTATTCAATTTCTCCCCTTTCTCTCCCTCACCCTCGCTACTCTGTGTTCTTGTGGTAGAACTTTATCAGTTATTAATTTAGCTGCACAGTAATACAGTATATCCTGTTTACTTCTGTTACATTGCATGGATCTCTACGGACAGTCCCAATTATTGTGTTCATTTGTTTTATCAAACTTGTGACTTTTTGGGTTTTATTGACCTTCTTCAGTCTCTTTCTTTCACTGCTCTTAATATGTCTATCTCTATTAAGTCAAGCAACTCTTCTCTTAGCTTGTTTTCGTCTAAACTGAGGGCACATTTTTTTGTTTTCAATTTCCCGCGGGCATTAGATAGAAAGTTCTACTGCATCTTTCTGTGGCTTGTTCTCTTCAATTTCCACCTGTGCCATCCATTGCTCTGTCATATGAGAACTCACTGGCCTATCACTCCTTAACTGGGTCAGAGTTTCCAGTTTCCTGTTGCTTCCATTGCCGTCCAGCTTCAAGTGAATGTTTATACTCATTTCCTGTAGAAGGCTCCAAAATATCTTCATATGGCACCTGACCAACTGCTTCCCATTCTACTGGTTTCCCCTTAATTTGGAGTTCCATTGCTCTATCCTATCAATAGTCTTTCTTTTTTTTAATTTCTCCAAGTCTTGGGTTTCTAATACCATGCCGGGAATGAACCCCATTCCTAAGTCAAAGTATGATTAAAGTTCATGAAATTAGTATTGTTTGAATCTTTGATGACAGCCAGTAGTGCTCTTTGCAGCACCCGCAATGTGCCCATTAATGACTCTGGTGAACCACATGGGCTAGCCACTGTTCCAGAAGTGTTCACAAAGTGTCTACCTGCTGTCATAGCTCATTGCTGGTTATACAGTATCCATATTTTATCACATTTAGACAATGTGCTTATCTTTAGAGTCTTTTTGAAAATGTCAAGATCTGTCATTTGGGTAGTCTCCTACACAATCAGGGGTTCCAACAAACTGTTTAAAAATCTTTTTTGACTGCCTCACACATCCTTGTTTTTCTGGGGGGCCTGCTAGACTCCTCAGTACAAAAAGCTTTTCTTCCACTGGAAAAATAGGTCTATATTTAGAGCTATTCCAGGAGTATCCAATCTGACTTCTATCACTGTGAGGAAATACCTCTGGATTCTGGTCTCACTGTATATGTCATTCTCATGACATCTCTTGCAAGACTCCACAGTTGAAAGATAAAACAGAATCTGAAGTCTCTTTGGTGCCAGCATCAACACTGACCGTCTTTTTCAAATTTCAGTTCTGGGATTTGTAAAAACATAAACCACTTGGTAGAGACATCATATTTCCTTGAATTCAGGTCTCCTCACCTCCAGCTCCACAGCAGTCACAACATACATCTCAGACACTGACAGTGATGTGGTATGTAAACAGGCAAGGGGAAACCAGATCACCCCACCCCTTTGTAGAGTAGCCACGTTAGCGTGGGATATAGTTTCACAGCACAATCTCACTCTACAGGCATCTTACATTCATTCAGAGAAAAATTGTGTTGCAGAAAAGCTGATCAGGACAAAGGCAGCCCCTCAAAAATGGAAAGTAGATCAGAAGGTCTTCCAAGATGTGATCCTTCTATGGTGAGTTCCTCGGGCAGTCCTTTATTCATCCTCTCTGAACAATGAACTGGCAAAATTCTGGTTCAGGACTCAATGCAAAAGACCTGAGCCTTTTTCTTTTCTTTGGATAGGAGTGCTCCTGCATGCTTTTACACCCTTTTCACTGACATCCAGGGTACTTCTGAAGATTTAGAAGGAATCCCAGAAGATAATTGTGTTAACTCCTTTCTGGTTCAGACAAAATGGTTTTGCCTTCTTTTGGAATTGGTCAGGGGCAATTACCGGAAGCTTCCTCACAGACTGGATTTACTCAGATGACAGCAGGGGTGTTTGATACATCCCGACCCCAAACAATTACAACTGACTTCTTGAATGGTAGGGTCTTAATACCTTTTAGGGTCCTGTTTTCTGGGGAAGTTCAACAGGCACTAATGAGAGTAGGAAAGCCTGCTACTAGAAAATCATGCATTAGCAAATGGAAGAGGCTTTCTAGCTGCTGCCAACGACATAACCAGCACCCATTCAGGGCTAGCATTTCTCTATTTTTACAGTATTTGAATGGGTCACTAACCTCAGATTGTATGCTGCTACTGTTTGTGTTTACACTGGAGCTTTTCTCCTCAGGTCTCCACTGAAAATGACTTCTGGCTCAGCTGGACAAACCTGGTTAAAATGTCAAATAAATAAATAAAAATAAATATAGCTTATCTTTCTCCTCTATCAAGGATTCATCGTTGGCTATTTCAGCATGTCTGCCCGCAGATCTCCCTCTTTCAATGCATTCTCATTTGAAAATGTTTTTGCAAGGGGTGCTACAAAAGAAACCTCCAAGAAAGAGAAACTAACACTTGCTCCATTTGAACCAGCTCATCTATCTGACTTGAGGGTTCTTAATGTGCAAAACAGTTCTGTTGATTGCTCGGACCTCTACAAGAAGAGAATCTGACTTGTAAGTTCTTATGTTGAGTTAGCCTTTTTCACAGCCAGGGTTTATTTCAGAACTAATCCTTCTACGATGCTTAACATATTCCCTTGAATACAACTCTTTTGAGTTTGTAATTTAAGTCCCAATGAACGCGACATAAGCATTTTAAAAAATGCAGTTATCTCACAGTATAAACAAATGTTCATATCTCTAAAACCATGAGTGCTATTAGAAAACTCTACATGGCAAACTATTCAGCAGTTTATTGTCCTATAAAGTGGCTTGTTTCCTATCTGACTATAGCTATTAAACCAGCTTAGGGGTTCAGAACTGCCAGTTTATTGAGAATTATCTGATGAGCTACAGTGTCAAATGCTTTTGGCATATCTAAGAAGGTAGCAGAGACTACTTGTTTTTTGTTTTTGAGTTGATTTACAGTATTAATAAAGCTAATTAGAGCTGTACTGCTGCTATGCCTAGGTCTAAAGCCATGCAGTGTATTAGATAATACATTATTTGACAAAGTAGTCTAAGAGCTGTTTGTGTATACATTTTTCTAAGATTTTGGCAAGTGGTGACAAAATGACTGTGGGTCTGTAGTTGGAAACATCAATGGAGGAACCACCTTTATGTAAGGGTATGACGTGAGATATTTTCCAGAGGAGTGGTACGTACTGTTCAGAGATAGAATGGTTAATGAGAATAGATTTAGGGCAAATGATGGAAGTAGCAGCTAATTGCAGAAAGTCACCAGGTAGCTGGTCTGCAGGTAGTGTGCAAGGTTTTAATTTAGAAAGGAGACTTTTAACATAACTTGTTTGAATAGGTTAGAGATAGTGGAGGGTAGAATTGCTGTTGGGAGGTTTGAGGTATGGACAGAGGCATATTAGGGGTTCTGTTTAGTAGAGAGGTTATTGAGTTAATAAAATGAGAGCTAAATTGAGTGGCTACGCAATCATTCGGGTTGGTTAGAGCTGGGGCTGGGGTAGTGGGTTTTCCTGGGTTGAGAAGGAGGTTGACTGGTAGAATCCTTTGGGATTTTTCTGGTATTTTAGCTGACTTGTTTGGAAGTAGGTTTTTTTTGTCTTGTTTAATTAGTTTTTTGGTTTGATTTTGAAGTTGTTGGCAGGCAATGAGATTTTGTTTACTTTTATTATTCGGAAAGAGATACCAGGCTCTGTCCCTTTGTTTTAGTAGAAGAATTAACTTTTGATAACCAGGGAAGCTTTTTGGATTTGGTACGAATTTTTTTAATTGGGGCTAGATCATTAACTATTTGTAGGAAAGCACTATTGAAGTACTTACTGTACTGCATGGTCCAACTGAAGAGTAGACACAGGACCAAGAGGATCTGACAATAATGCAAGTATAACCTGTAATCCTTGCTGTATTAGCTTTGGTAAAAGACAACAAATATTCCATAAATGTACTGATTAGCCTGAATACCTCTCTCAACTGTCCAGATTTTTGCTTCATATTTCTGGTCTGTTCCTGATAAAATTTACAGTTTTTTGGAAAATCATTGAGGACTGAAGTCAAACACTTTCAACCACATCTACTTGTTTCTCCTTTCATTTGAACACCTGCAGAAAGCATTCCACCATGACAATGAGAAAGGTCAGCTTTAAACAAATCTTTAGTATGTGCCAAAGCTTTACAGTCTCAAGATTTTTGCTCCGTTGCCATCCAAATCAGCCCGAGTATAGTTACAGTTGGTTGTCTCCAGTCCTGAGAGTGCAGCTTAGCCACCAAACTAATAGCTGCTGCATTTTATCACCCCTAAAGTGTAGCCCAGGCTACTGCATCTAAACTTACCTACTTATCTGATACTGGAAGCAGGGGAGATAGGAATTTGGGACTACAGAAAATATCACCTTGTGGGTAACAGAATGCCACTGATACAAGCTACCATATCTGCAATGAACTACAAACATAAAGAAACACCGACAGTACCACAGCTAGGAGATTTATTTAAGTAGAACAGTACAAACAGTACACAGGTTAGCACTTTCAGGGATCAACCCCTTCATCAGACAACTGTTGAAATTCCACACTTCCTTAAATACTTGCAACAGTCACATGATGATGCAAGCAATTACCCTAATCACTGTTAAAGAGAAACACAGTTACCAATGCAGAATAAAAAATATAAAACTAAATAATGCAGTAAGAATATCATATATCACACATTCCTTATCCAAGCTAATAAATATATATATACATTTTTCACTATTTATATTATGCATATATGCTCTTAGCAAGGCGCATGCATTAGCACATGTACTCATTGGAATCAAGTCAGATGTATTTTATATATATTTTTTATATATTTTTTTATAGATATATTTTTATATATTTTTCTATGCATGTTTTAACAGAATTATTAGCTTGGAAAAGGAATGTGTGATATATGATATTCTTATTGCATTATTTAGTTTTATATTTTTTATTCTGCATTGGTAACTGTGTTTCTCTTTAATTAACAGTGATTAGGGTAATTGCTTGCATCATCATGTGACTGTTTCAAGTATTTAAGGAAGTGTGGAATTTCAACAGTTGTCTTATGAAGGGGTTGATCCCTGAAAGCACTAACCTGTTTGTACTGTTCTACTTAAATGAATCTCCTAGCTGTGGTACTGTCGGTGTTTCTTTACGTTTGTAGTTCCTTATTTTCCACTGACAGTTTTGTGCCTAGAGAGGACTCTGTGCATCCCCATATCTGCAATGAAACTGCTAGTAAAAAATGTATAGACTGAAAAACTGCACATTTAGATGAAGCTCTTACTTAGGTACAGGGCGTAACTGCTACATTTAATACTTAAAAATAAATCCAAATATCATCTGAAGACTAGAATGCCTATCAACTGAATTCCCTTTCCAAACAGACGTGTTTCAATATAAGCAAAACTGAAAAGGATGTGCCAAGCATCAAACAGATCCTACTGCAGCATTTTAAGAAATGTGAATTAAGGGCACTAGAAAAATAAACAGCCTTATTAACCACTGAGAGCTAAAGATCTGCTTGATGCAAACTAATTAATAAAGCAAATCATGCTCATAGCAGAGAACAAGAAGGCATGGTAAAACATCTGTTAGCAAGCATCATGATCCCATCCACTAGTGACAGCCTCAAACCTATCAAAAATTGTGACCTCCTCTAAACCTTTATTAAAACTGACTTAGACTTAAGTTGTTGTTGTGTCTTTCGGCTTTTCCCGGTTCGGGGTCGCCACAGCGGAACTCCGGTCCGCTAATGATTGGCAGCAGATTATTACGTGCCGGGTTGCCAGCTCTGACTCAAACCTTCAACGAAGGTATGCCCATTCACGCATGTCTCCATACAGAGGACACTTTAGCTGAGAATCGAACAGAACAACGTCTTACCGTGAGGCGACAACGCTACCGCAGCACCAAGCCAAGTAACATACATGTATTACTTTGTGCAAGTCTCATGCATGGTACACAAAATCCAGGAAATTCCACATACTTGCATGTTAGTATCTCCACAGGTACTTCTACACCCTGGCTAGGCTGGAAAAATTGTTCAAATGAAAAAGTGCCCTTGCAAGTATGGCAAGTGCACAGGCCCAAGAAACTAGCATAAAAGTCAAAAAACAGTGGCCAGCACTATAATGTGGTTTTCGGAACCTGTTTATTCCATCATAGATAAACAAAAGGGTAGGGAAACAAAGCCCTAACCCCACAAAAATTACCAAACTGGTTTCGGCTGCAATAGCCTTCTTCAGTGCAACAAAAACATAAACACGTAGGCACATCCTGTTAATAAATATACTTCCTTAATTGGTCCTGGTTACCTATTGGATAATTACAGTTGAGCATTCAAACCAGGTCGAAAAAGCCCACCCAGTTTAATAATCCTTTTCTCCTTTTGATGTAAAATTGTGTGCCAACCAGATTTATTATTCCTGTCACCAAATATTTTATCAATAACAGTAAATCTGTAAGAGGCAGTGACATGTTTGAGTGTGTGTTTATACAAAGCATTGGACATTCTTTTATTCCTTATATCACTCAGGTGTTCGCCAATTCGTAGTCGTAAGGGTCTTGATGTCTGTCCAATATAAAAGGCAGAACATACATGTAACTAAATAGATCACCCAATCTGACCTACAACTGACGAGAAATTTGACGTCATAAACAGATGCAGAGTTTTTGAAGTCACATACAACTGACACTTGGCTCTGTTCTTGCATCTGTCCTGGCTAGTTCTGGTACTCATAAGATCTCAGGAACCTACACCTTATCGGTCCTACTACTCTCATCTGAATGTGAATGGAATACATGTCTGTATTGACACTGTATACATCTGCTTAGCTTTAAAATGTGAATTCCCACAGAAAATTTAACATGAATCATTCTATAATATTTGTATGCTATAAAGTTCCTCTGATGTTGTCAATCATATATATATATATATATATATATATATATATATATATATATGTCAATTTTGTAAAGTTCTTCTGTATTTTGACAATTATGTAGGTAGGGTAAATTTTTTGCACTTTTTTATTTCGGAGCTTTTCCCCAGGAGCCTCTGCTGTAAAAGGACTTGTGTCCAGTCAGACTATCCTGGTAAAAAAATGTCAAATAAATTCTCCAGGTATGATACTGGAGTGCACTTGAACTGGGGCTCTGACCTGAGGATGAAAAAAAAGTACAGAATAATGGGTGGGATGTGATCAAAATATCTAAGCACTCAGTGTTGTGTCCGAGTCCACAAATGGTTAGGCTGTGTTTACCTATGTGTTAGGTAACTTGACCTTTCAAGGTTATTTATATACATCTCGCATACATCTGTGAAAATTTTGTTTGCTAAGCCATTAAAAAAAGGACTCTTGGCTTTTACAGTCAAATAAGGCATTACAGTTGTGTGCAGCCTGAGAAATATTAGTTTCCTTTGCATCCAAAAAAACGGCATTTGCAAACGGCAGATATGATGGCAGCATATAAATGAAAGTAAATGCAATGTGACTGAATACATTAGTGGTATCAGTAAAGTCCATAGTGGAGGACAATGCATTACATAAGTGCAGCTCAAATAATGTGGGCTCAAAAAGAATAATATCTGGTACTGTGTGACACAGTGGTGTAGTGGTTAGCATTGTCGCCTCAAATTAAAATGTTCTCCAGTTAAATTCTCGGCTGGGGTGCCTTCTGTGCAGAGTCTGCATGTCCTCACTGCATTTGTGTGGGTTTCCCTATGGGTATTCTGGTTTCCTCAAACATTCCAAGACATATGTCTGGAGCATTTCTCCCCGGGTCACTGCTGAAAATGGGCTCTGTCCCAGATGGAATTTCCCAGTAAACAAATGTTAAATAATAATAAACAACAACCAATAATAATTCAGTATTTTCTCAGATATGTCTAATAAAATACTGAAGAATACTGGACTGAGAGACAAAGTCTGTATTAGCCCACTAGTCATTTTCATGCATTAATTCTCACATTGAAAACAGGTCAAATGTTGTGCCTAGGAGGCAGGACCTGGACATGGTCCTTAGTGGCTTAGATGCCAGCAGCTGTAAAAAGTACTTGTTACCATCTCAGAAACATAGCCTAGCTCAACCATCTCATTCCATTAGATGAACTACCTACGGTTTGGTCTCTTCCACTTGGAGTAGTGTAATGCTTATGAACCTGCGCTCTCTGATATTGACTTTGATGACATTCAGCATACGCAGAATTCCATAGTGAGGAAGTGTACAATTTAATGTTATTACAGTCATTCCAAATGTGCGTGTGTGTGAGGCAGAGGGCACAGCAAATGGCTTTAAGGTCACTGAACAAAGTGCAGAGTTTTGACCTTTAACCCCTAAATGACCCTGGTGTTGAATACCTCAACAAGTAGCTACTGCCCTACTAGCCAGCTGACCTACACTGCCTGGATGGACAGAGGCTCCTACTGGTTCCAAGGATGCATACTCCAAAGAGACATCTGTTAGGCACTTCTTTTGTTATATCACCTTCTGTCTGTCCCATGAAATTCTCTACATCATCAGTCTTGGATGTGCAGGACAGTTTCAAAAAGTTTCTGAAAAGACATCTTTTGCAGAAAACCTATACCAAAGACGACTTAGTAGAATTTTTAATACTTAATATACCATTTTATACTGAAGTATAACACGTCATAGGCAGGTACTAGGCTATCGACCCTATGGCCTAGAGAAGCCTAGCCAAAAAGGTACCCTGGCTTTTGCCACCCAAGAAAATTATTTTTCTGTGTCCCTGTCGAGCAGAACCACAGAGGTGATCCCCAGGGAGAATTTCCTATTTCCCATCCAATCATCGAGATTTTTCTTGAAGTGTGCTAATGAAGAGCTTTGTTTGATACAGATAGGTAGTTTGTTCCAGAGTATGGGAAGTCTCTGGGACAGGAATCTATCCCTCCAGCATGTTCTGTTTATTGTAGTGACAAGGTTTAGGTCCCTAGAGCATGTAGCTCAGAGGGATTGGGATGAATCAAACAAATCTATACAAAGTACGAGCATGCACACTGCACACCATATATATGAATTTATATAAGATCATTCACAAACACGTGCGAGTGCATGTGTGTGTGTGTATATACATATATATATATATATATATATATATATATATATATACATATATATATATATATATACACACATACACACACGCTCACACGTATATGTGCATATATATCATCATCAGCCCCCTTTTTCCCATTTTTTTCTACATGGGGTCGGGGTATCATGTTAACTGTCACTAACTCTCTCGATTCAGTGCCACACTCCTGCCTTCTTCAACACTCATGCCTGACTGTCGCAGATCTTCTTTTACACAATCCATCCACCTCTTTGCTGGACGTCCTCACTTCCTCTTACCTTCTTCCTGTCTGTCCCAAATCTTCCTCACCAGATTGTCTTCTGCTTTTCTACATGTGCCCAAACCACCATAATCTGTTCTCTTTGATCTTTTCTGCAATTGGAGCTACTTTGGCTTCTGCTCTTATGTCCTCATTTCTTCATCTGTCCTGCAGTGTGCATCCTACCACCCTTCTCAGGCACGTCTTTCCATCACCTCTAGCTTCCTCATCTGCTGTGCCTTTACTGCCCAGGTTTCTGTAACATACAGTAGTACTGGTCGCACCAGTGTCTTGTACACCTTACTTTTTAGCTTCTTTGACATACTTCTGTCATAGAGCACAGCTGATACTTGATGCCAGTTGGCTGCATCCCCTCTGATTCTAGCTTTGACCTCTTCATACAGACTATCCTTCTCCTCAACTACCCTTCCCAGATGCTTGAAGCTGTTTTCCTGTTCCACTATCTTCCCTTCTATCTCTATTCTCAGCTTCTTCTGATTTCCCCAATTTGCTGCCATTAACCACCATCTTATCTGTGCTTAGTTTCATCCTATGTGCCTTCAGATTTGCATTATATTCTCCTATCCTTTGCTGAAGTTCTAGCTCAGAGTCTCCCTGTACTGCCACATCGTCTGTACACAGCAGCTTTGTTGATCTGTCCCTCCAACCTGCTTGCTAATGTAGTTCACCACCAGCATGAACAGCAGTGGGCTCAGAGTTGAACCCTGGTGTACACTCACTCCTACTGGGAACCCCACTGTAAGGCCTAACACTGTTCATTCTCAAGTCACTGGGTCCTTGTACATAGCCTGCACTAATTCTACCGATGTTTCTGGGACTTCAAACCACCACAGTACTGCCCAGATCAGCTTTCTTGGGACCTTGTCATATGCTTTCTCCAAGTCTAGGAATGCCCAGTTGGACACTCTCTTCATCTCTAGCTTCTTCTCAAGTATCCGTCTCAATGCAAACATCAGGTTAATTGTGGCACATCGTGATCTGAATCTGAACTGCTCATCTCCCATCTTACATTCTACCACTCTGCTTATCAGTTTATCAATCACCCTCTCCAGAACTTTCATGCAGTGTGGTAGGAGTTTGATGCCTCTGTACTGCCCACAGTTGTGGATGTCCCTTTTGTTCTTGTACACTGGGATGAGTATGCTTATTCTCCAGTCATCTGGGATACGCCTTTCTCTCCCCACTGCTATTATTACCCTCAGAAGCCATTTCTCCCATATCTCACCCAACATCTTTATCATATCTGCTGTGACCTCATCTGAGCCTGCTGCTTTATCATATCTGCTGTGACCTCATCTGAGCCCGCTGCTTTCCCTGACTTCATTTTCCTTAGTGCTGTTCTTACTTCTAAGGTGGGCTCCTCTTCTTCTCTCATCTTAGGCTGATTCTGGGGCAGTACAGCTTCTGTGGGGTTTTCTTCTTTCAGAAGCTGCTGAAAATACTCCCTCCAGCTACCTCTGATGTCCTGTGGACTGGTGATCAGGTTGTTGCTGGCATCCCTTATGAAGGGTGTCTGACTATCTTCTTTATCTTTGTCTTTGCCTTGCAATCTGATATAATTACTTTGCACCCCTTACTGAGTCACTTTCCAGAAGTTGGTAGAGTGCCTCCGATGCCCTATTCTTTGCTATTGCAACTTCTTTCTTATCTTGTTAGCCAACCAGTAGTCCTTCCTAGCCAGGTCAGTCTTTTCTGTCTCCCACTTCTTCCTGCACTCTTTTTTTCTTTTGATGACTTCCTGGACTTCTGCATTCCACCACCAGATTTCCTTATGTACCTCATTTCCATACCTGACTCAGCCACATATCTTTTCTGTAGTCCTAACACATGCTGTTTTTAGGCACTGCCACTCCAACTCCACCTATTTCCTCCTCTTCTTGGGGTGCTAGAGCCCTGGGTAATTCCTTGAACTGCTGTACTTTCTCTCCAGTCAACTTCCAGGTCTTCAGCCTGGTCTCTGTTGACCTTACAGCCTTCTCTGACCACTGCTTGCAGCTGATTATGCAACTAATGGTTTGTGCTGTGGGTCAGCTCTTTTACTGCGGATGACTTTGCAATCATGGATTCTACCCCAGTGCCTTTTCCTTACTAGGAGGAAGTCTACCTGAGTTGCATGTTGGCTACTCTTGTATGTGATCTTGTGACGGTCTCTCTTTCTGAACCATGTGTTGGCTACTATCAAGCCATTTGCCATACAGAAGTCTAGAATGGCTTCTCCTTCTTTATTCCTGCTGCCACACCCATGTGGACCAAGGCAGTCCTCATATCCAGCTCTGTCTCTGTCAAGATATGTGCATTCAAGTCACCAAATATCAACACCAATTCATGCTGTCCTGCTTTATCTAGTAGGCCCTGCAACTGCTGTTTGAATGCACTCTTTTTCTCACTACCACAACCCTGCTGTGGGGCACAGGCTGAGATTATGACTACTGCTCTATCATTACACTGGAGTCTGATTGCCAAGAGTCTGTCATTAATTCTAATGATATCCCTCACTGCCTTCTGAAGCCTCTCTCTCACCACAATTCTTACACCATTTCTAGCCTGAACCCCCCCCCCTGAGTAGTAGAGTCTGGATCCCAAGCTAAGTGGCTTTGTTGCACTGCCCTTCCATCTCATCTCTTGGATACATAAGATGTCCAACCTCCTCCGTATCATCATGTTGTCCACTTCCAAGTTGCATCCTGTCAGTGAACCTACATTAAGTGTAGCAATTCTCAGTTCATGTTTGGCAAGTTGGTTGGTTTTACATCCAGGTTTCATTCAACAAAGTTATCCCAGGTAACCTAGGCTGGGCAACTAGACACCAGACGGCCAATAGCACATGAGGAAATGTAAAAGAAAGACAGCTGCAGCAGGAACACTAACCACATCTTCACATGGCACAGTATGGACTACACAGTGACAAATGTATATGACGTGACTGTCACACAAGGTGACATAACAGTATATGTGTGATATAAGCATCCAGACATGAACAGTGGAGAGGACATGTGTCATGGATGTTAAATATAATTAGGGTTGGGTGCATACTGTGAAGGTGTGCAAACTGATTTGCCTGAGTATGCCTGTATTGTCAGCAGAGGCTTCCAACAAGTAGGACACAGATACAGGCTCATGTCCAACAGTAAAGCCATCACACACAATCATGGATAACATCAGAAAAATACCACTAGTAATACACATATCTCTGACACAACATATGTGTTTCTGAGTGAGCATAGATGGTTCTGCAACAACACACTTGGAGAACTAATAGGATACATCAGCAATCTATGAATGTAATCAAGCACACTCTCCTGACACTAACACATGCAGGAGATGTGAGGAGAGACACTTGACATTAAGATCACTACAGGGTAGTTGACTGGTGTGCATGGCAGGGATATATATGGCACAATCTGCACTGTCACAAATGCAAACCATGCCAGCAATGTCATTAAACAGCTATGTATGTCATGAGTGCAACACCGAAACCGATACACACATGCATGTGGTATTACACCTTGATAGGGGTTCCGTGCCATCAAACAGTAATGATTATGCAACAAAACTAATACCTAGGTATGCACAAATAGATTTGTGACAACTCACAGTGACAAAGTTTGGAGACTTCGGTTACACATCTTTGGAAGATGTGTATGGAGGGACATGAGGCAGGGTGCTTTGTACTCAGGTGTTGGTATGGTGAAGGCTGTGAACTATGAAGATATTACAGTCTGTCATGTGGGTTTTCTTTACATACTTAATAGCTGTGTTACATACAAGGGGGTACTCACCACTGTGGACACATGCTAGTGGACATTCCACATACCATATATCCCAGGACACGTAACAACCAGTCTCTGACAGGATGTAACATCTACATGATTCTTGATTTGTGCATTTATTTGCATAATGCAACAAATCCCCAGATTTTTTTTTTATCTCATGCGTTTTCATGGCTGTGGCAGCAATCTTTGATGTGTGTTGATACTTTCAATATCACAGTTGGAGCCAATGATTGTTCGCAGTCTGTAGTCCTCCATACAGCTGTTGGGGCACAGTATTTGTATGTCATTCTTGATGTCTGTGAGTTCAATCATGGACAGGGAAGGGCCAAGAAGACAGCCCTGATGTAAACATTTGATCATTGGACATGAGCTATAAGTCCTTTCACACATTTCTATGTATTTAGATGCCATGTATGTGATCCAATTTCTAACCACTTGGTGATATAGGTGTTAATGGCCATATCTGTCATTGTGGAATAAATACCTCAGTGTGGACTGCTGTCGACTGCCTTGGCCTTTTCAAGTTCCACAGGATGATACTCTGAGGACATCTGACAGATGTAACAGACAGAGATGTAGCATAAAAAACTCACACGTCTGTTGCACACAGCCAGGATATTACTAGTATCCGTTTAGAGAAGGTCCATGTTGACATGTTGGTCTGCCTCACAGATCAGGACAGTCAGGATGTGTCTATACATGCATGCATCAGGTGCTGTCCCCAGCCCACTAAGATTTATGAGTGTTGATGTACAGTCTTCTACAGGAATATAGTCCACGAGGAGGGAGTGTTGAAGTGTGTATCACACCCTGTGCTATGGGCAATCTGTGACTGGGTCACAGTCCATTGTTTCTGTGTGATAGGTCTGCATGAAGGTAACACAGTGCATAGTGCCTATCTTGATCTCTCCTAGGGTTTTGACACAATCCCCCTACTCAGGTATCACTGATAAACTCTACCAGCTGGGGAATAACACTTATGTCACTAGATGGTTAACCAATGTCCTCACTGACATACCACATACTGTGAAAATTGGTGACTCAACCTCTCCCATTACAGCTGTCACCATTAGTGTAACCCAAGGATCTATGCTGGGCCCTATACTGTTTGGAATCTATTTCTCCAGGTTACAAAATACAACCTGCAGCTTACCAAGTTTGCTGATTCATGCATATTGGTTTTAATCATTGAGTTCACCAATGATGTGACTATAGTACAAGAGGGGCTAATGCACACAAATGATTGATGCCAAAGCCACACGGTCTACTTATAAATACATAATGTGTCAAAATGTGTGCCTTCTGCAAAGTTGAATTCAGGTAAATACACAATTGACACCACTCCCCCTATACTGAAACCAGTGGTGCAAGAATTGGGAATGCACACAGATAGCAATCTGAACTTCAAGTGTCCACTGTGGTATGGGAAGGTTACATTGTGCAACTCAGAAGTCAGGTCATTGTATCCAGATCTGAGGAGGAGGATTTAACAGCACTGTACTCAAACATCATCTGAACACTAACACAGTATAATGATTCCATTTGCATGCACCTTACCAGACAGCTGCAGCAGTGGGACAGATCACGGGGGTTTCATACTAAGAAAATACAGGTCCTACAAACCATGCATGATGTGCGTGGATATACTGAAAGCAGTGTTCCTGATATCTGTACTAGAAAGGATAAAGTGACTTGTGTCTGGACTACAGGACATCTCTGATCCTACACTGATGTGTATACTGCACATTCACAAATCAGCAGAGTCTGTTGAGAGGAAGACGCTTAAAGCAATGTCCCACATGCTGTTGTAAAATGCTCTCTCTACAGTCAAGGAAGTGCACAAACACACACACCTAGTTGACTGCAGTGAGAACTGAATCCCAACCTAAGTACACAGACTACAGAACACAGTACTTTTCACAAGCGCCACAGCTCAAGTTTGACTTGGAGTGTCTCAGACAACACTTTATAGCTGATGACATCGGCAGTGTCTGCTGAGGAGAGTATAACAGTGTCCCACGTGCTGGTGTAAAATGCTGTCTGTAATGTCAAGCAACAGCTCAACACATACACACACACACACACACACACACACACACACACACACATATTTGACTACAGTGAGAATAGAACCCAAACCTAAGTACACAGACTACAGAACTCAGTACTTTACGCAAGTTCCATGGCACAAGTCTGACTTTTACATGGCTGCTGGTCAACTTAATAGTAGGTGACATCAGCAGTGCATGTTGTAGAGAAGAAGTTGGAGGGCCTGCAAGAAATGTATTTGTAGGCATGTGCAATGTGATTGGAGCAGTAACTGCAGGAAACACACTTCTGCTCTTTTGGCTACACACACACACACACACACACACACACACACACACACACACACACACACACACACAACTGACTGCACTGAGAACAGAACCCCTACCTATCTAACTGAACTGACTACAGAGCACAGTATGTTACACAAGCACAATGGCAAAAGTCTGACTTTTACAAAACTGCAGGTAAACTTATAGTAGATGACATCAGTAGGGCATGTGGGAGACAAAATGTTGGGATACTTCCATAAGCTCATAGCTTCATATGTACATCGGAAGCTACTAGCTTAATGGCCCTATGGTGTTTAGAAGCCTAGCTGTGTAAAAACACAAGTACCCTTATTGAGCATAGTTGGATGGTCATTTTCATTGAGGAGCACTGATTCACACACTATATGAACCTATTAAAGAGAAGTGCTGATTGAAAGGCAGTGGGAGCCTATTACAGAGGGGTGTGAGTCGGGGAATACATCTGTCCCCCCAGCATGTTTAGTTTATATCACAGGCTAAGGTTGAGAACCCTGGGCCAAATTATTCTTGTACCATTTGATTTGCTGATGTTCAGCATTTCCAGTAGGCAGGGTCTGAGACTGCTCTGTAGGGCAGGTGTAGGTCACATCTCAGCAGACTGCATGATACCGAGTACAATGACAGGTCTTTCAGTCTTTCCATGTATGTCATGTTTGGAGGCCCTGGAGTTTCCCAGGCATAGCCTTATGTTTTCTGTAATTGCTGCAGATGCCTGGCAAGTTACATACAGAAGGGAGCATTGTACTTAATTAGTGGTCTGATAAGTGTAGAGTACAGCAGAGGTATTACCACCCTGATTTTGGATGTGATGCCAATATGTATGATATGCACAATGCAGAATGTGTGTCACCACTATGGATATATAGTGATGAAAGTGTAGATTGCCATCAACATGTGTTCCAAGTCTCACAACACTGTGTTAAAGCTTAGAGGGGTGCTACTGGTTTGGCACCAATCACATGTGTGTGGCAGCTCCTTCCGTAATATGCTACGATCATTGGAGGACTGGCTCTACATTAGTGCATCCAGTTACCAGTCATCTGCAAACTTGGTAAACCACAGGCCATCTGCCATTGCCTGCACTTCAGAGAAGTAGTTTGCAAACAGTTGAATGCCCAGAACAGATCCTTGTGGTATTCTAATGGTAACTGGCTACTAGTGGAGGTGCAGTCCCCAACTTGGAGTGTGCATGTTATGTCAGTGAGCCAGTTGCTTATCCCTGTACTACTGTAATGCTTAATTCCCACATGGTAGATCTTGACTATGACACATGAATCCGGGATAGTGTCAAAGGCCCTGGATAAGCCAACATAGGTGGTATGTCCTGTTATCCCTCATCCAGTTCTGTGGGGTCAGTATCCAAGAAGTCCACAGGGTTCAATAAGCAAGATGTACCCTTGACAAAAACAAAATGGGTAAGGTCAAGTGTGCTGAAGGTCACCTATGTCTCTGTCAATATGGTCCATGCTGATTCATTCCCTAGCCTTGCAGATAAGTGTTTTTAGGCCTATGGGTCAATAGTTGTAGTTCTTCATGTCACCAGACTGATGTGCATTGCATAGCACACAACATTTGAGATTACATTTTGTACTGTGGTTGATTTATGCATGGAAAAAGTATTGAGACACCAGGGTTGCAGTGCTTGGTGGAGTGGCAACAGATGGATGTATTGCAAATATGTGCCATATTGTTAGATAGTGCCCTCCGTTTGTGATGCTTACACGTGTAATTTCATGTCATACACAGGAAATGGATAGTACATAGCTGTAATACAGCATAATATAAACATTTCCATAGCACAGCAAGCAGCAGGTTTGCACAGTGATTAGCAAAGTGCATACATATGCAAGATACACATTTGCGCATAGGTAAGCAGTGGGCAAATGTGAGCAGCATTGCTAAAGCCTGATAGTTAGTATGGGGTCTATGAAATACACCTGCTACTTACCTGACTCTGTGGCAGCATGTGTTAATGCATTGATACTTTCCTTTTTTGGCCCAGATGGTACTGGTTTCGAATACAGGTGCATTTAATACTTTAAAATACTTTTTATTACACAGTGATAATGCAATGACAGGAATTGTTTCTGTGAGATGTGTTATTGCAGTTTGCCGCCGCTCACCGTCTCTGTGCATTGGTGCGAGATGTGCACTTCCTCACAAACATGGACCCCAAAAAGTGAATGCAGCCACTGCTTTTTCTGCTACTTGTGTTTGTTGTGTGTGATTCTATTTTTTGACCAGATTAAAGGTGTTAAAATGAGGTATATGGGAAAGTGGTGAAATGGGGAGCAAGCAGGGGGAAGAACAAAGTCTGACAGTATTGAGTCTCAGGAATACATTTGCTACTTAACCGATTCTGTGACAGCATGTGTTAATGCAGTGATACATTTATTTTTTTGGCCAGATGGAACTGGGTTTGAATAAAGCTGCAATACTTTCAACTACTTTCGCATTACCGTTGCTGCACCTTGGTGAGCGATGTGCACCATCGAGCAATAATGCATTAAAGAAAAGAAATGGGGAAGATAGGATAGGGGATGAAATGAGGAGCTAGCACTGGGAAGAACAAAGGGAAAACAGGGCAGGAATGCACAGCAATAAGGTAGGAAAGAACCATAGCTATCCATTTCTTTAACAGTGTAAAGTGAACATAACTGCCAAATATTAACTGAATTTGGACTGCCACCTCCAGAGAGAGGGGTGACCACAACATAATCATGTTGCATAGCTAACTTGGCCAAATTAAGTGCGTCAAGAAGCAAGTGTGTGAAATGGAGAGCTATGTATGGGATGATATATATATATATTTTTGAGAGAGAGAGGAATGTTGGGGAAGGGATGTAATAACATCTGCATGAGGTAAGTTGGGTAGGTGAGGAAGCAATTGCAGACAGAAAACACAAACAAGATGAGACAAGGATGTTTACAGACACAAAAGGTTGGGGGACACCATGATTGGAGTGAGCGTGGGGACATCATGAACACATGGTCGTCAATCGAGTTCTCAACCACTGGAATGTCATCGGTGTCACCTCACTCCACTGCTGGCTGTAGTGTTTGACATCTGCATTTCCCCCTCCAGGTATTATGTAAAATGAGGCAGCGCAGCCTCTCCAGGTGGTGCAGACATGCACCAACAGTGTGTTGCACAACCCTACACACCAACCCTGGCAATTCAGCAGGGGTGATCAAATGACTGCCTCCACCTCTGCTCATGGGGAGTACCACTAGACCAGCCTCTGTGGCAGGACTATCTGAGGGGGCAGGAAATGCAGGGGCAGTGCTGCCAGGTTGCCTCCTATACATGCTGGGCCACAGTGCTGCAGCCAGTGGGGGGGGGGCAGGTGGATCCTCTGGGGCAGACCTACCCTGCTGTGCTGTGGAGCATTTAGTAATGCGGTAGACATGGATGACATGGACACATTTTGACATGTAAGAAATAAAAAAAAAAGAGAGAAGATATGGGTTTGGATGGGAGGGAAAAAAAGAGATACGATTAGTACCTTCATATGTGACATACAATGCACTGATACAATTAATTTACTCTATTATCTAAACTTTTACTTTTAAGACTACCAACTCCTAACAGATACACACTATACTAGAGATTGCACCAAGTACTCCTTGACATGTGTATATATTGTACATTTGCATGTTCCAGTTATACAGATTACAGTTTACAGCAGGACATGTGTGCCACAGGTAGGAGCTTTTACTTTAAATTGCACATAACTGAAGAAAAAACAATATTGTATAGTTGGGAAGTGTGATCTTTGAACCCACAACCTCTGACTAAAGTCTAATATTGAACTCTTGGTTTGTGTACAGACTAATGCATGCATACTTGCTTTTATAGTTGAGATATACATGTTCAGTATGATACAACTATAAAATACCAAAAAAAGCTATCTTTAACTTTTAATGCTAGAATAACACTACTATTCTACTGCATACATACTTCCCTCATCCTCGCCAATCTAGCCCCATAGGTTCACAGACTGACCTCACTGTCCCTGGCAGGTGTGGAAAAAACAGAACAGAATACCATTATGAATACCAGTCTTGCCTATATTCATCTTTTAGGTCTTTACAGGTACTATCTGTAGTTGATACTTACACAGGTGTGGGATGCCCACAGTCCTAAATTCCCTGAGCTAACAGATGAAAGTATCCCTCTTCCTGCTCCATAGGTCAATGTAGTGATGGCTACATTGTTCATAGGTTGGTACTAGGCTATCGGCCCTAGGGCCTATACAAGCCTAGACATAACTATTCCCGGACTATTTCTTCCCACAGTATTTACTTTCCTGGACCCCTGTCTAGCAGGGTGACTGACATGATTCCCTGGGTGAATTTCCTATCTCCCATCCAGTCATCAAGGTTTCTTTGAAGAGGGCCAAAGATAAGGTTACCATACGTCCGGGTTTCCCCGGACACTGTTCTCTTTTTCGGGCTCCTGTCCGGGCTATTTTTGAAAATTCTGCGATTTGTCCGGGTTTTAAAACCTGGACAAATTGCAGAATTTTCAAAATGCAGACATCCCTATTTTGGAGTTTTTTCTCCACTTTGCTTTTTTTTTTTTGATTGGCTCACATGCCGGTATATGAGCCAATCAAAAAACGGAGCTCTGTTCAATGCGGAACTGCTTGATGTTCTGCATTGAACAGAAGAGGGTCTGCTATGCACGTTTGTGATTGGCTCGTATACCAGTATACGAGCCAATCAAAAAGCAGAGCTCTGTTCAATGCAGAACTGCTTGATGTTCCGCATTGAACAGAGGAGGGTCTGCTGTGCGCGTTTTTGATTGGCTCGTATACCAGGATATGAGCCAATCAAAAAGCGGAGCTCTGTTCAATGCGGAACTGCTTGATGTTCCACACTGAACATAAGAGAGTCCGCTGTGCGTGTTTTTGATTGGCTCATATACTAGTATATAAGCCAATCAAAAATCCCCAAACACAGATGAAAGACAAAAGTGGACGAAAAAAATATATGTTTTTTTTGCTCTTCAATCTAAGAGGACAAAATAATTTTTTTTTTGTCCTCTTTCACATACAAAGAATTATGGTAACCTTAGCCAAAGAGGCACTCTGCTTGACATGTATGGGAAGTCTATTCCAGAGTCTGGGGAGTCTCTGGGTCAGGAACCTATCCCTCCAGCATATTTTGTTCATTGTGATGACAAGGTTTAGATCTCTGGAGCATGTGTTTCTGAGGGATTGGGATTTCTTTAAGTGTAGCATGTCCAACAGCTCTGGGTTTGATATGGCCTTGTATGTTAAGCAGAAATCACCTGAGTAGATGATAAGCGACAGAGTATAGGTGAAGTTTTTTAGACGGTCAGCATAGGACATCTTCTTTAGGCCTGCAATTCTTTTAGTGAGGTATTTCTGCGGCCTTTCCAGTTGCTGCAGATCACCAGTGCAGAGGATACCAGTGGCACTGGTTACAGCCTGGCCTAAACTATCCCAAGCTTCCGATGCCAGAATAGTCCTCCTGCAAAAGCCTGGCACTGTGGTTCTAAAGATAAAAATCTTGGACTCCTGGACACCCCATCACTGTGTCCTAAACCAAACACCTTCCCCACAAATGCCTGCCATGTCTGTCACAGATCTAGAGCAATGGAGAATGATGCTTTCCCGCAAATTTAACTCATCACATTTACTGGGAGTGCGCACACTCTGAAACTGTTGTACTCCACTTACCATCAAGCAAACATGGTGCCCGGCAGTGCACACCTCCGAGTACTGTGTTTGCGTGATAAGCAGAGAGCAACAGTAATAAGAAAAAGCAAATTCAAAGTTATTGGATGTACAGGCTGCTGTGTATGTGCGTTAGACAAATGAGAAAGCCATGGTAGTCCAGATAGCAGATATATACTTACAGGAATATAGTACACAATATATCCACAATCATAAATTTGAGAATAAATGTGATAATAAATAGATAAATGAATACATAATTGACACAATACTAGTGCCTCAGCCGTCATACATATAACTAATATCAGATACACTACGTCAAGTTATAAATGAGAGTGTCTGTAATGGGAAGTGGAACAGCAGTAGAAGTGTATGGAATATGTTGTATTCAAACCCCGAATCATGTGTATGGCATTCCTGCACTTACACCTCTTACCACAAGAAGGTTGAGAAAGCACTTGTCTATATTGCAATTCACTGCTATAAACTGCAATGTCACAACAGTAAAACAAAGGTTGCACACCCTGTAATAGAACCCAGGAACATCTGTATTCCAGCCCTACACTTACACGTGCTGCCACAGGAATAGCTACATGACATTCCCTATTTTACTAAATATTTTTATGGTCTCACTGTTAACCTCCA
Source organism: Protopterus annectens (assembly GCF_019279795.1). Lineage (NCBI taxonomy): Eukaryota > Metazoa > Chordata > Ceratodontiformes > Protopteridae > Protopterus > Protopterus annectens. The sequence continues at coordinate 141,699,160 of NC_056749.1, read as the reverse complement.
TACAATATTGCTTAGTGCATTTGCACAATGTCTAACAGTATTAATTGAATGCATGCACTTTCTTTCTGGGTACTGTTTGGCCAGTTGTACAGTTTGCGCTAAGAGGTGCATCGGGCAAACAGTGCCCCCCCCCCCCAAAAAAAAAGCCACTAAAAAGAAAAAGAAAACAGGGAGAGGTACTTGAAATGAGGAAAAATAATCTATAATGTACACTCTAGAAAATGTTAGAACACATGAGATATTTCTACAAAGGTCTGGATTAGATCTCAGTCCAATACACCTTCAGAACACAGGATGGGTGCCTTATCCCTCTTTGCCACACAAACATCTTGGCAGCAAAGAACTTAAATCAATATGCACACAGACAACTGCAACAGCATCAACACTGATCACAAACCATACAAGTGTTACTTGTACATGTATTATTTTTGGATGTAGTGCGCCTAGTGATCGCACAACCTATCATGATTATTGCTTGCAAATATACAGCTCTGCCTTACATTTCTGTGTTTGTTGGCCATTCTTCACTTATTTGAGCAGTAATCAGAGATATGCCGTGTGCAAGCCATTCTAAATCATTAGCCTTAAAATGTGTGAGAATATTAAGTGGAAATAATATCATATGCAGTTGCCAACAAATACAGGGCAGGTTTGACGTTAAGGAACACAACCTGTAACTTGTGTGCTGATTACTTACATTTCCAGCCTTACATCTAACACTTTGTAGATCTAACCTGACATACCCACTGGAAGTAAGGCAGCCTGTAGAGCTGTTATTTTTTCCTTCTCCCAACTACTAATCATTCACAACTGCAATCCGTTAAAAACAAACATTGAGGGAGTGTCTGCTCTATGCTTACATCTTCTACATGTATCCAAGTTTTCGAGATTCAGCAATTCTAATGAGGTCACACCTCATTTGCATCTTCACCATGCTAATGCCCCTGAATCTACAACATATAATAAAGCAACAGTGTAGCTAGGCAAACTGATAGTGAAAGGAGTTGAATATGTTTGGAAGACTGCAAAAGCCCTTTTTCTTCAGAATATAACTGTACAGAGGAGTACTGAACTTCAGAAGGTATGCTGCCATTTTGTCACCTATATATTGCATATGCTAGAATGCATTTAAGAAAAATCTGAAGCAAACTTTACACATATGTATTAGTTAAAAGTGTACTGATGGTATAGACATGTTTCTCTAGCCATTTCAGAGGTATACATGATTGCCAATAAATGAAAATGGAATGCTGTATGATAAATATGTGAACAGGTCTTTTGATAGCATTTTTAGCATTTCAAAGATGGTTTGTTAGCAAAAATGGGTCATTTACCTGTTGTTTTGGGTGGAGGAGCAATGCTGAGTTACTGTTATGGCACAAACAAGGATGGGCTGTTCTTTTTGGGATTAGCAAAGGTGAGTTACTGTTACAGCACAGACAAGGATGGGTTGTTCTTTTGGGGGAGCAAAGGTGAGTTACTGTTATTGCACAAACAAGGATATGTTGTTCTTGTTACTCTTCTTGTTTTGCATCCTGCCTGTTGTTAGTATTTCACATCTCTAGACTGCTTTATGTTTCTCCAGTGGGTAATACTGACTGGCTACCTTTTCTGTTTTACATGGAAACAGTTATTTCGTAGTTATGCCATACTTAGGTGTATTATCCTTCTGTTGTCTTTTAGAAAACTATGAGTATGCCACCCAGGCATGTCAATCCACGGAGACCCCATTCACCAATGCTAAGAGTCAAGGGAATATAGATGGCTTTAGGCAACATGGTGCCTTTCTGCTGGAAAGAGGGTGGGGAGATATGGCACGTAGGACGTGAATATGGTGGCAGACAATAGCTGATGTCAATGCCATGGGTGGTCATGGCAGGATATTCAAGCAGGTGTGCAACAAGTCCATTGACATGATCACATCTGCATGGAAGAGAGCAGCTGCAATGGGCTGTGGCCAGATGGTTACGAGGGAGGGCATGCTAGGGAATCACCACAAAACATGAAGAGTTCCTCGCCAATATCAGAGATCCAGACAGGTCCCAGGAAAGTGCAGGACAGCATGTCCTGAATGTCAGAACAACCACTTCTGAAACAGCAAGTACATCCAAGGATGAGCTTCCAGATAGGCTTTGCTATCTGAACAGTTGCATACTGTTGTATAGTAAAACAACTGAAGTCAAAATAAGTTAATTATGTGTCACATGTCTGGGGGGAATGAAGATTGCTACAGTTATAAGGTTAGGTTAGAGTTGCCATGTTCTTGTTGAAATTACAGTTAATGGACATAAAGGGAAATCTGTATTACCCCCTATGTTACTGTTAATTGTGATGATGTTGCCCTTACTTCTTGCTTAACTTTTTCCAGGACTCTCTGGACTACAGAGAAGTACCTCATCGGCAGATGGTAAGGCAAACATTTTTATATCAGTACTGCTGAGCAATTTAAAGAAATATTGTAGTGTGTGCTGCTGATCTCAGGCCTGTTGTACGTATTGCTGTAATGTCTGAAATCGTGGCAGCATATACTGCACTACAGCAGGACAGGCATTAATTTACTCCTGTGTTTCTTGCCTTTTATCACAGGTGATCATAACAGTGAGAGTGTGGACCCTGTGCTACCTGATGTCAGTGTATCAACAGACTTGGACGATGATGCTGGCCAAAGTGAGACACACTCGGGGGTTGCAGAGGTCAAATCTGACACTGAGGTTGCCATACAGCCAACCTCTGCATTTCCATCAGACACAGCCAGTAGGCCTAAATCTACCCAGTCCAGTAAGCCCACAGATATTTGACAGGTGGAGGGCGAGGACATTGATCAGGAAGTGTGGCTACTGTGGCTTCAGTGCCTGTTGAGTCTGGACATAGCCACAGTGTGGGCAAGGTGCCACTCATCAGGATTGATAGGGGTGCTCGGAGGGGGAGTGCTGTCCCTCCTCCACCTTTTGCAGATGTCTCTTCCCGTGCCACTCAATTTATGTTTAGGACCATCATGGAGAGACAGGCATACTCCCATAGGTACTCCAGTCAAATGCTCAGGGTTGTGAATGTGGCACAATCTGACATGAGTGACTGTGTTGCTGATTCACTGGATTGGGAGAATGACACATTGGACCAAGGAGTGTCTGTGTTTGACATCTGCTGAGAAGGGAACAGCATCTTCATGGACGTAGGTCAGCCGTATCATCTGCTGTCAGCCAACATGGTCATGCCCAATGAAACCCCCATAGTGGCAGTAATTCCACTGCTTGTCAGTGAGTGTCCTGTCCACACATAGACATGGCAGGCCATGGAGCCGTGGGTCCTGGGCATCCTCGTGAAGGCAGTTCATTCAGCAAACATCAGTCACATTCAGGTAGCTACACTGCATCTGACCTTGGGCATGGAGTTGACAGTGCAACTCCTAGCAGAGCAAGTTCTCATGGTCGGGGACGACAACGATGAACTGCCACATCTATCATGCACACCTCACAACTGTCCAATGTACCAAGTTGCATAGCCAGCACAGAGCTTGGCTGTGTTCATGC